>NW_008704903.1:277515-295537 GCF_000326865.2 Helobdella robusta | reverse complement strand
TTACTGTTTTTATACAAATATTTTTTTCCTTATTGCAGGTTCTTCTGCTGTTACATCTTCTCCAGGTTCTTTTTACTCTTCAAAATTATCTTACGCGTAAACATTTCATTTCAGAATTGCAAATATTTTAATTTTTTAATTTAAAAAAAAATTTTCTTTTTTGTCCAATGTTCGTTTTGACTATAAACTAAGTTGAGGCATAATGAAATTTACGCATGTTAAACATGGTTAATCTTTTTTTCTTATGTTCTTTCTGTCCAATTTTTATCTTCTTTTAAATTATTTTGACTCTCATTTTCTGAGTAGAGCCACTCTATATGTTTTTTCACTGACACGATTCCCAATATTTATTCACATTTACTTGGTCTCTTTATAATACCCTTCAAGTGCTGTGAAAGTTTCAAGCCAACTACAAGTTGTTGTTTGGTTATTTTGTGGATTATCTACAACCCTCCACGTTTAGATTCCAAAACAATCCTTCAGTCAGCTCTACTCACTCCATTTCTGCAATTTTAAATTCACTGTTCGTTCGTTAAAATATTTCCTACCTGATACTTTTTGTATGTTTATTAATTGGTTTCACAGGCTTTTCCACTACCTCACTTTTGCCAGATTAAAGATTGTTTGTCCATTTTATTGTTTCAAAGATTTTTTTAAATAAAAGTTTCCATTTTTTTATGCCGAATTGAAAATAAACCTTTCGATAACTTGTAGTAAGTTGCAACTGGACACCGTATCCAAACCTTCAGTTGTTTGATGGGAATCTGCAATCATCAATCAACACACTTTCTGCTTGTCAATCCAACTGCCTCGCCACACCTGGATGTCGGGCCATCGAATTCACCAGTACCTCTCTATGTTACACGTTCAACGTTTCAACAGTCCCAACTTCCAGTACAACTGGACTCACCCATTACATTTGTCAAAGTTTGTATGCTTCTACGTAACTTGTACATTTTCGTGTATGAAATAATGTTTTTAGAATATTACTTTTTTTTACAAAACTCTAACGTAATTTATTTTATTTACAGATTCCAATAACAATGGTTCGTTAACTTTCAAATGTTCATTGCGTTATAATGCTTTAAATATATTTTTTTAAGGTTTTCACAAAATTTTATTTTACGAGTAAAAAATTATAACAACACAGTCAGGTAAATTGGCATTAAGCATTAAACCATCACACTCTACAAAAAAGTTAATGACTAATAATCTTGAATTTGGAAATAGTCATATACCACACGTACACTTTTAATTCAATGCCACAAAAAGTTTATAAATTTTATACTTAAGGTATTTCAATGAAAAGATTTTAGTGTTCGAATGAATTAGATTTAAAAATCCTGAAGCTGTTTCATTGATGAAATTAGGTGGCTGTACGTGGAAACTTATCATTGGAAATAAAATTTTAAAAAATATTGCTCAAAGCGGTGTGGGCTCATTAGCTGAATGCCAAGCAAGATGCGTTTCAAATTATAAAGCCATTGAATGGGTTTCAACTAACCCTGCTAGTTTGAACTAACAACGATGTAAAACGTGTTTTGCATTGTTCACCTCCATAAAATGGATAAATATTTCAGTAGCCACTTTGAAAGTTTGCAAAAAAACTTGCGAAAGTTTATTAACGTAGGTTTTAATAATTTTGAAGGTAGTTTACCACATCACATAAGAGTTACAAAGAAATTACTTTTTGCGAGAACAGCTAACTTCAACTTAGTGCAGTTGGTCGACAAGTTTCATTTTGAACAAAACCATCAACTTTTTTCAATAAACTGAATGCCTTTTGTTTTCCATATCATTTGCTTCATTGTCAAGGACGATGCACCTGGACTCTTTATAATGACCGTCAAATGGTTGGAGGAACTTCTGTCAACGTGTTGTCATTATCTGAGTGCCAAGCAAAGTGTTCCAGTACCCCAGAATGTAAAGCCATTGAATGGATTCCTGCTAATACTGCTGGAGCACAATGTTATACGTTCACATCTTCAGATACGCCGACCAATGTTGTTTCTGGAGTTGCTCACTATGTTTGCTCAGGTTGATAAGAAATACATATGTCAATTGAATCATTTTCTGTCTGTCGATATTATTATTCCACAACATATTTTTTAACATTTTCAATTGTGTTTTAATTAATATTATTGTCCACTTTTGATAAATTCAATTGATCTACAAACAATTTCTGACTACTGACGCATATGAAGGGGCTTCTCTTTACTGATACGATTTGCGATATTCCGTCACACGTACCTGACTTCTTTATAATAACATGCAATTGTTCTGCCGGAATCTTCAGCCCACAGCAAGTGGCTGTTGAGTGATTGATTGGGTTACACATAACTCGGCGATCCCACATTCATAGCCCTAAACAGCCCTGCTATTAATACTATAGGATTTTCTCGCTATATTTATTAATTTGATATGTTTATTGAATTATAATATAATATAAATTTATAATTAAAAATAAAATTAATAATAAAATTTTTTAACCTAACTGAGTTTTATTTATACTGATTTCAATTTTCTTTAAACATTTATGTTGATAAATTTTATCTTCTTAGCCGTCGGAGTCTGTACGAATAACACGATGACTAACAATAGCAATACAATTAATGGAATTTTGGTAGCGTCAGCTTCAACAGTTGATGATTGCAGGGCTGCCTGCTTAAATCCTACATTTTCTAATACCCAATGTCAGTATGGCTTTGACTTCAACAGCGCTGCTTCTACAGGCCTTCAATGTTACATCTCAACCAATCCCTATCTTAATAATGGCAACATACTTAACGTTACCCACTATTGGTGTAAATGAGAAAATTTACACGGAGCCTAGTAACATTCATTCATTAGATTGACATATATTTAAACTTTTTAGATCATATGCTAATCAATTGTAATAGAAGTGTAGAAATTATGTGTGGGTTCTTTCCTATGACGAACAGCCGTTTTAAAACTTTATCGGTTTAATACTTTAGAGGTTGTGTTAGAAAATTATCTAATTGAAATTTTTTACAAGTGCCTTCTATAATATGGGTAATTTGGAAAATAATATTTCTATTTATTCATCTATTTGAAATTAGAGTAATTTTTATATTCTAAACATACTCTTTACTTCTTTTACAAATTTGGTGTTCTTAACAACTCATCAATGTTATACACATGTGTAGTGTGTGTGTGTGTGTGTGTGTGTGTATGTGTGTGTGTATGTGTGTGTGTGTGTTTGTGTGTGTGGGCGCGCGGGGGTGACCTCCTTCTTTTTTTGCAGTCAGTCTGCTAGCTGCATCAATGTTCATTTAGTCTGGTGGTCTGATGATTTGTTTGTGTTTGTGCGTGTGCGTGTTTGTATGTGTATGCGTGTGATGTTCTCGAACGTGTTTACCGACATTTCAAGATCAAAATTTATTTTTAACCTTTAATAAATGTTCTAACAATGTTCTTAATAAGTTGACCACAATAAGCTGTTATTTATGATAATTATTCGATCATGATGTTGAGTTTACTGATAAGAATGATGATGAGAATGATGACAATGATGTTTATAAAGTACTAATATGATGATGAAAAATATGATGATTTTCGTGATTTTGGTTACATTCAATTATAATTCTTAAAACGATTGTTTTTAAGATAGCGTTGCTGATGTTATCTTTGGAACTGGTTATTGCATGTGTCTGACGATATTTATGATTATTTTCATTAAAAATTAAAGTGATAAGATGATGAAGACGACGGCGTTTATGACGACCCGACAATGAGTTTTTCAGTGAATTTTTTTTTGTCAACATATTCTTTTAGATGTTTTTCAATAATAAAATAATAACCATTTTATAAATTTTTCTTGTTCTTTAAACTAAATATGAATAAAACGTAACATTTCTGTATAATAAAACACAAATATCTCAAGAAAAAAAAATTGAAAAATTATCTCATCTCAGTTTCAATCCGAAAGTGAAATAAAATTCATATGACAATTTGAAGGTTACGTCAACTCTCAACATAGAAATAATTAATAAAGTAGTAGTCTCAAGTATGTAGGCTCATACGAACATGGTCGGCAATGGTGTTGTTCATTTTTGTTGGCACTGGAGCCACATTTGAGAGCTAGAGAGGGGATATTTTTGGTTACCAACGTAGCTTAGAAAGTAGGGGTAGTAGGAGTTCATGTAGGAGTTCCTCAATTTTTGGTTACCAACGTAGCTTAAAAAGTAGGGGTAGTAGGAGTTCATGTTGGCATACCCACAAACACCAAGGTCCCCCTTGAAAGAGTCATACCACCATCTTATTTTTGAAAATTGAAGAATAATATATTTAGTTAGTATACAATAACCGACACTGAGTCGACAGACTCACCGGCTTTATAGAGTATAGCACAGTTATGAACATTGTCATAATCCTTGTCATGGTCGTAGGTGTTGAACTGCATGGAACTTTTCGTGGTCATGCTGTCGGCTGGAGTGACGTTGCCCGAGAAGTACTGGATGATGTTTATTCGGTAGTTGTCACTCTCTGAATTTATTACAAAACGACCGTAATAGGAGTACTGGAGTTCTTTCAGATAGTAAATAATAATTTTTTTCTTTTAAATAATATTGTTAACGATGATTAATATTGAGATTTTATAATAGAAATTATCAAATAAAATGGAATGACAATATATAGACACAAATCTTGCGACTCATACAAAAAACAGAAACATCTTTAAATTATACAACCAGACAAATGAACAGAAATGTTCAGCCAATGACTCGCTAACATTTGTTGACGTTGCAATACACGTGCAGACCGCAGTCGTATCCAAATGTAAGCTGGTGTAACAACACGTTGCCCAACCAATAGGCATCCAACGATTGTTCACCGCAGTCTCCTTCAATCGGCTTGCCACTTGAAACTGAAAAACCAAATTTGAATTATTGCCAGCTCTTATTGAATGCTGTCGCATACGGATCCGTGTTCATTTGCATCAGAAACGTAAGAATTGGAGCGCCATTGGCTTTTCGGTCAATCAGAGGAATAGCAACGGCGTGGAAATTCAAAATTAATTACATTAAAAACTAATTTAATAAATATCTTTTTGTTTATTAATTGCAAAAAATTTTCAAAAATTGTAAATTTCATTATAAACAAAACCAGCATGGTTCATAAAGAAGTTTCCTATCAGGATAGGTTGGCACGAGAGATAGGCTCGTGTTCTTTACAGGCTTCAGCTTCAAAAAAAAAACATCAAATTTGTTTTTGTATTATTGGTAACTAATTCACAAATTCATGACAGAATTAATTGAAATTTTGTAGCTTTTTCAATGAAACTTGAATGAACTTCTTCAACAATAGTAACCGCGAAAAAGGTGCATCCCCGCTCTTGAGTGAAAAGAACCGGCCAATACCTAAACAGTTTGCACACTCCTGAAATATACTAACATTGAACCCCTGGCATGCCTGTTGAGTTGTCAAGTTGGCTCGACATGCAAAAGCGCACAGATGTACAGCAGATGTTATTTCATCCGTAGTCTTTTGGATTGGCTGTAGGTCGGCCAGGTTTATTGTTGTCGTTGGCTGTTCAATTGCACAAGATGTGATGATTTTTGTTTCATTATAGGATTCCAGTAAAGGATCAAAAACTTTCTTATTTGGTTGCAACTTTTGATAGCAGGCAGTGGCGTTGGAAGCATTCGGACGTAGATTGGAAGAAGGTGTTGGCGGATTCACAGAAAAAGACTGCAGTTGCTCAAATATGTCGAGAACGAGTAACTGACAGAGGGGGAGATTTTTTACCATCCTAAAACATTCATTTTGATTGCGTTTCAAATGAAAATAATTTTGTAACATCAACTTTATATATATATTATTTCTGTATTATTTCGTTATATTTCTAATATATATTTATATATTTATTTACTTATTTATTTATTTTATTTACTTATGTTTTCTATTTTTTTCTCAACACACGCGCTCAGGTACAATTCTTAGCTTTGATTTTTAAACTAAAAGATATTGTTTTTAAAACTATTCGGCAATCCGTTCATTCATTTTGAATGGGAATTCCTTTGGCATAAGAGACTACAAAGAATAGAAATGATTTGCACCGACAAGCATGCACAATAATGCGTAAATGAATAGGAACGTTTTTAACAATATCGGCAAATAAGGTGGGTTGGGGAAAGAAAAAAATTCAAGAATGGCTTGAAAAATAACGCAGTAAGTATAGTCGAGCTTACAAACCGTGGTCCAATCTCTAAACTAGGGAGAATTTGTTTTCTACGCATCTAATCAATTCAAGATTGTTCGATGGATTTTGTTTTAGACAGTCACGAACGAACTATTTATCGATCGATTCATTCAATAACTAACAAACTTCAATAATTAACAAACAAAACAAGTTGAAAGAGAAAATTATTTTTAATTTGAAAGCCATACTTTTTTGTAAAATAATTACAAATTTTTAAGTCACTAGTTGCTAATGATTTAAAAAAAACACCTCAAACTGAAAAAGAGTTCATCCAGAAGTCGGCTTTCAACGTCTAAACGAGAAATTACAATTCATTATCACTTTTATCGTTCTAACTTATCATCATCGCCATCAAAATCATCATCATCAACTGCGATATCTTTATCATTCCACCATCATAATCACCACCATCATCACCATTACAATCACTACCACCATCATCATCATCACAATAACCATCATCACCACCACCATCGCAATCACTACCACCATCACAATCACCATCATCACCAACATTATCATCACAATCACTACCATCATCATCCCTCCTTCTTAATCATCATCCACGTCATTTTTATAGACTGATAGAATCCTTTGAAAGACTGCCGATCAACACCTTCTCCGAACTCCGCATGTGTGCCGCCTGGATAATAACGTCCATTCATATTGCAGCTGATGTCAGAGGCGAACCACCAGGCACCTATGTGGAAGATGCAGAAATCTATTAGAAAGGTTTACTTAAGTAGCTTATGGAGTAAGAGTGTTGTCTTTTACGTTGTTGTTGTTGTTATTACTCATTGGCCCGGTTCGATTCAAATTTGTCCAAAATTAAAAGTTATCATAACGCCTTCAAATTTGTGTGTGATGTTACAGCCATGTTACATTCAAATTTGTGTGTGATGTTACAGCCTTTGTGGCACAAAGGATAGGATCTAAATGTTACTAGCCTAATATCACGTGAGCAGTTAAGCATCTGTCGAAGTAGTGTGTGCCATATAACAAAAGTTACTTTAA
Source organism: Helobdella robusta (assembly GCF_000326865.2). Taxonomy (NCBI): domain Eukaryota; kingdom Metazoa; phylum Annelida; class Clitellata; order Rhynchobdellida; family Glossiphoniidae; genus Helobdella; species Helobdella robusta. The sequence goes on along the minus strand of NW_008704903.1, from coordinate 288,300 downwards.
AAATTATTGAATTGGGTTGTAAATAAAGCTATAGTACGTTGGTTGACTACTAATATATGAACGCTTGAAGCCAATAAAAAATTTTGCCTAAAATTCGTGTATACATGCTTTTAAATTCAATGACAAAATAGCCTAGAATAATATATCTAGTTTTTATTTAGTTGAAGTCATTTTAAATAATTACAAACCATTAATAACTTTTTTAATAAATCTAAATATTGTTTTATGCTTATTTCTGTTTTGAATCGAGATTAATAAAATAAATCTAAAACATGACAATACAAATAACTTTTACCGTGAAACAGCATAGCATTATTATTGGGAGAAGGATCGTTATCCATGTCCCATGTTGTGAAACTCTGATTGTTCGAAATGAGGCATGTCCCATGTTGTGAAACTCTGATTGTTCGAAATGAGGCAGAAGGCTGCGATGGAAATATAATTAGCGAATGATTATACTGATGACGATATTGAAATGGGAATAATGATAATAGGGGCAATAATAAAGATTATGACAATGATGGTGTTGATTTTTTTTTAAGTTTCTTAAACGTTTAACGAGAACATATTCAAGAAATTTCGTTATAAATAAAGAATTGCTTTAGAGAATCATAAACTAGGGCGATTGCGAAAACATCTTCAATACCAAATTGAACAACTTTTTACCACTGTTCTCTTTAAAAGTCATAAACATTCAGGACATTATTATAAAGTTAGGAAAATAATGGTAAGCATGGTTAACTCACAATAATTTCCCCCACATGAAGAATACCTGACCATATAATTGCTGGCACTGCCGCCCAGCACAAAACCGTACAAATAAGCATAGGCTCTCTTCATATCGAAAGCCACCGCCATCACTTTCAACGTGTGATTCTTTTTTCCAGATGTGTGTTGACTCACAAAACGGTTTCCTTTCAGATTTAGAAATTTGAATGATATATAGCGAAGTGAAAGATTACCAAAGTCATTATCTTATTACCAATTATCATATTTTTAGTATGATTATGTGGAAGAAAGCAAGAATTAAATAAAATAGGTTTTATTTTAAAATGCTGGCATAATGTACACCGACCCATCCAAAATTCGCCCAATAGGTCTCCAAATCCATACCCGTAGTCGTACCAGGTCCTGTAGAAATCAACTGATCCATCGAACCGTCTTTGAAACACCTGTGAAAAGTTAATTGCTACATTCCAAAAATAATTATTTCGAATATTATAAAATTATATTATAGTTTAATTTTTTGTGTGTAAAAATGTGAATTGACTGATTATTATGAAACCTATCAGTCTTTACAATTCATCTATCAAGAGTTTAATCAGCGGCTGAAAGTTTGTTTATTTTGGGTAAGTTTTTATTAAGTAGTTTTAATTTTTATATGAAAAATAATCATTGAACTTGTAGAAAGCAATAAAATGATATTTTAAATGAACCTACAAAGTGCTACTAACACAAATGTTAATTTTAGCTCTGTGTATGAAATCACTCACTAACCAAGTATCTATTATTGACGTCCTCAAAATAACAGTTAAACAGGATAAACGTAAGAATTTTTTTGGATCCAGTATACTCCACTCTCGATATTGCTAGTTAGACTGCCCACATCGTTGCAATCTGTAGGAACTTTTGAAGATAAAAATTGTGACAAAAATGAAAAAAAAACTTGAAAAAATTAACATAAAATTAAATTGACGTTATGGGATGGCTTGGGCTTTTGGGCGGCGAGATTGTGCTATGGTTAAGGCGCTTGATCTTAGCCGGGTTTCAATGCGAAAAGAGTGGTTTTTCTGAAAATTTGTTGAGAGAATTTAGTGATAATTGAAATAAAAATGGTGTTGAGAGGAAACTAATGAAGAAATAAAGTAAACTATTATGATTGGGATTGTTCATAAAAAGGTTTTAAAAAATAATAAAAACAAAAAAACAAAATTCAATAGTACATCTATGGTAAACACACGAAAGATTTCATATGAAATTTTGTAGAAAAAATTATAAAAACTTTTACTGAAACATGTTGGATTTCTTAAGCTGAATTTCTGAAATCAAACAATGTTATTTTCATTTTTGATTACCTATAGTTCATTCATTATGGAAAAAAAGAAAAACTTGCAATAGAATTATAAACAAAACTAAAAAAAAATAATTTTATTTTTTAAAAATAAACTTTAATCTACATTCCATTAACACAACCTGATAAAAGGAACAGTTTGCACTACTACTCAAGTTGTAAGCATCTTTCACTTCAAACAAGTGACATTCTTTCGAAGCCTTTTTGAAATAGAAATTGAAACCGTAGCACGATCCAACTGCTGACTTTACAATCAAATTAGGAAAATTCGGGAGCTGGTTCGTTGTAAACTTGATACTGTGTAGTTGCACGCTATACCCATTTGTTTCGGTGATATTGTAGGTTAAATTTGGGTAAAATAATGGTTGTGGAAAGGTGGTGGTTGTTGAATTTTCAAATGAAAAATTAATCCCATCGTACCGACTGCATTCGGCTACACAGTCCAGTGCCGATCTCACGAATGTTACAATTTTATTCGGCTTATCGGTGCAACAAAGATCGCTTGTGTTCGAATCTCCCCAACGACATTTCATAAACTTGTTATCGAGACTTTGAGACAGTTTGAAAATTGTCAAAATCGATATTAATATTTGGTTTCATCGTAATATTTTAAATGTTAGAACGTCCACAAACTTTCGCTATTAACATTGAAACATTAACATAAACAATTCTGTACAACAAACGAATGGTTGTAGATTAAATGAGTAAGTATTATGTTGTTAATCGGTTAATTTAGAAAAAAAAATAAAAGAACCGTTTTAACTTATATGAAAATTTGAAAGAAGGATATCATGTCATGTATGAATGAAGATTTGAAACATGGATATCTATCTCAGGTCTGAAACATTCTTGGAAACTTATAAGGACTCCAAAATAGCAGCATTTAAAAGCGACTAATACACTCACGTACATATGCACACACTCAAATTCTCCCACCTTGTGATCGATGTAGATGTTGGCAAAGGACCTTACGCCGTTTTCAAAGAAAATTTTATAGCTTTTTATTTGTTTGTAACTCGCGCACACAAAAAACAAAAACTTATGTCACTTTATGTTTTTCTTTTTAAAATTTAATTAAATATATTAACCGTGAAGCATGTTAGAAATCTTAGGAAAACAAGGTTCAAACCCCATTAATGCGGAATTATGAAAATTTTTTAATAGAGGAGTCTGCAGAAAAAGAAAAAAAGCAAAATGTAAATGTAGGAATGTTTGGAAAGAAACAACATTATTTTTTTCAAAAATCCAAATATTAAACTTTAGCTTCTTCTTTTTAGTCTAAGTGCTTGTTCAACAAACAAAATTATTTATTTAGAAAAAAAACGTTTAAGCAAACAGCTAATGTAGAATTTTTTAATTAAAAATTTTCTAACAAAGTTTTTTTAATTGCTTTTGAAGAAATTTACTGGAATGAAGATAAAAAATATATTTTGAACAGATTGTACTAATGTAGCAGAAAAGTACCGGCCAAAATTATCTACTCCAGCCAGCCAAGTGTAAGTTAACCTCCTCGAAATGCCAGCTATGAAAGTTTTTTGATAGTTCTTGAGAAAATTTTTAAAATGAGAATTAAATCTGGAGCAGTCTCAGATCAAATTTTATGGTATTGAAGTTATATTCCGAAGCCATCTCTATATTGCATTCATTTGGGAAAAAAAGAATCTTCAATCGGTTCTTGAAAATATCACGATGTTATTAAATGTTTAATTCGTTTGTTCGTTCGTTCGTTCGTTTGTTCATTCTTTGTTCATTTTTGGCGACGCTTGCTGGTTAAAACAACTTTAAATGTACCATGAGGAAATTTTTATTCTCAGCTAAAATCTAATAGATGTAAATCAATATACATTGAAAGTCTGTAAAATATGGCAAGTAAGCTAACAGATTTTAAACATATGATAGCAAAAAACCTAATCAAAATAAATACACAAAGAAATCAACTAATTTTTTTAACTTTTCGAGAAGTTTTTCAAACAATTAACTAAAATAGAAAGCAGTAAACAAACAAAAATACACAGTTTTTCACGAGTTACAAAGTCCTAAACAGTCAAACTTCTGAATAATTAAATGGTAAATGAAGTGAACAAAATGAAAACATGCAATTTTAAATATGATTGGTATTTAAAATTTCAAAATTATACTGAAATTATAGATAACAAATTAAATATTTGATAGAAATAAAATGAAAATAAGCAAATCAAACATAAAATCGTCTTCATTTAGATCCTTCAAACATTCTTAAACTAGCAAAGCACTGGCTTCATGCAACTGTAACAGCCAAACCAATCCGGACAGCAGAGTGTACCCTTGGCACATTTCATTGTGAAACAATTCAGCGAACATTTTTGGCAATAGTTTTGAGGAATGTTAAAAATCTTTGGTATAGTTGGTTTTGGGCAGCCTTTTTGTTAAATAAAAATAGTAATTATTTTTATTATTATAATTAATATATTTTAAAATTGTAAATATTATATTGGTAGATATCGAAATAATATTATTAAATCTGTCATCCGTTTGTGTCATAATTTCGCTTTTCCTTAAAAACTTTAAATATGAAAATAAAAGTTATGTTATTGATAACATTATTGATTAGTAAGCTATCTTAGAATAGTCATTTGAAAGTTTCATATGTTTTAAACACACAAATTGCGTTCTTCAATTTCATTTGAAAATACAATTTACGACAGTACCTACCCGCAAACTGTGAAATGAGGTTCAAATTATTGAAACTTAGATAACAAAATCATAAAAAGTTTTAAACAAAGTTCATCACAGAGAACAACATTTTTTTATAAACTCACACAACTTGGGCATAATTGGAGAAAGGCAGTCGTAACCAGCTAGTGGGTTGGAAGCGTTTCTTGGAACACATGTTGTGCCCGGTTTGCATTGAACGTTCTCATTCTGAAACAATGTTCCCACAGTTAACATAAAGGACGCAAAGGTTTAAAACTTATTTGTAAAAAAATATTTAGAAATCTCAGTTCCTATATAGTGTTACAAATTATATCTTCATGTATACGTTACTTAAACATTTCTTTTTTATTATTATTATTCTTTAAAATCAGGATCTGACAGACGCAGAAACTGTAACAACATGCGAGGCAGTAGAACAAAATTAAACAAATAAGAAAATAAATACAAAAAGTGAGGAAGAGAAATGATGAAACATGAAAAATAAAATATGTTAGACTAAAATAAATAATAATAATAAGAGAAATAAAAGAAAAGTAATTGACGATGGAATATAAAATGAAGTAACGGCAAATTGATAGACTAGAGGATGACTTAGTGAGGTGATCGATAAAAATAAAGGCTGGACTTGGTTGTGAAAAATATTTCTTAAAGTTGACTCATTTCAAATAGTAAATCCGTGGTTAACAAAAAAAAATCAATTTTTTCAAACCATTAACTAAAAATCTATTCACAAAAAATTGAGGTAACCTCGCAAGCGTTGTTGCATTTACAAGTTAGACAACCATTGGCGTCTGTCCAGTACCCACTAGCACATTCATTCACACAGCTGATAGGACTACACTCTTCATAAAAAAAAAAATTATTTCAATAATTTTTTTTAGTTTTATTTTACCGTTTATTTTCTAAAAGTAAAATTTTGAAAAAGATCAGTTAAATTATTGTAGGTCGATATATTAGATCTATTTGTTTTTATTCAATTTGAAAAACTGATTGGTTAGATTTTAATAATAACCATAGTTTTTACCATATAATAATAATTATTGGAAATTGGATTGTGGGTTTTCACAAAAAATTGACTAAAAATATCTTTCATAAAAATATTAAGTAGTAGAAAAACGAAAAAATGCTTGCATAGATACAGAACAAAGTTAAAAATTAAAAAAAAATTCTCTCTTCAAACAAACAAAATCTAAAATTCAACATTTGCGAATAATCTACAAAAATTAAAAATTAAACTTGCTAGGAACGCATTGATAGTCCGAACAACCAGTAACATTACACACGTTCTTGCAAACATGATCTGGAGCACAAGGTATCGTCTGTGTTAGAAACAAAAGTTCATTCCAATCACTTTTTTCTCATTCCTACTATTACTACAACAATTGCTAGTACCGCTACTGCTGCTGCTACTACTACAACTACTATTACTGCTTCTACTACTATTAGTACTACTACTACTACTTCTAAAAAAGTGAAACTAACTCTGCAATCTCTTGGACAGACACAAATCGGACATCCAGCTTCGTCGAGATCTAGTTCACATGGTTTCAAGCATTTCACTTGCAGCTTTGGGCAAATTGGCAAGACTGGTGCTGCAAATTGGAAAAAAATGTTGTTTGTGAACGTGTGAAATTGTGTTAAAAATTCACGATATTTATGAGAATTTTCTTTTCCAATAATATTTTCATTCAAGATAATTACTCAACGACATATCTATCGACTTCGAACTTATTAATTTCAGTAAAACATATGACTAGACACAGTTATCAATAAGTAAACTTGTAAATAATCTTTAACAAATTTAAATAAAAATCAACATTGGCAAAACTTACAATTAATAGACTCTGACGTATAAAGGTTCAACAGGAGGACCAACGAAGCAGTTACAAAGACGAACATGATTGAAATGACGATACCTACTATAACAGATCTAGAAGTAGTAGTAGTAGCAGCAGCAGCAGCAGCAGCAGCAGCAGCAGCAGTAGTAGTAGTAGTAGTAGTAGAGTTGACAGTATCTAATAGTATCTAACTCTTTATGCTAATGTTTGAATTGTAATAAGTTAGCGTTGAAGATTCCTCTTTATATACCAATTCGCCAAGCAACTTCAGCACGATTCTAACATTTAAAAATAATTTTAAATCGTGTAACTATTAATGATAATATTATTAATTAATAATTTATATCTATTATTTATTATTATTATTATTATTATTATTATTGTAGTCATAATTTGAAACTATTATTAGTAGTAATAATTTACGAACAAACTCGTGACAAAATATTATTGTTGCGAAAAATTTTATGAGGTTTAGTTCGGCTCTAGAAGAATTATTTTCCATACAATGACGATTGAAAAAGCGAAGCCATTCACAAATAATTTGAAATAATAGTGCTGAGCGCCTAACTGAAAAGTTGTAGGAGGCTTTTTATTGACATTAATCATACATTCGCTAAATTTTGTTGCGATTTTCAGTGATTCATTCGGTGCTTTGCTAATAATAGAGTTGCCATTAAATAAAAATACGTCATGAGTATAGTAAAAAATAAATAAAATCAATTTTTAGCTTATAGAAAATATTATTTTATTACAGATTTCAAATTGGCTTGCTGATACTTATAATGGTTAATAGAAGTCAATTTCATTACGTTTTTGTGAGATAATTTAAGATATAACTCTAATAAAACATGTATTTAAGTTATTAAGAAATTGATAAAAAATTTCAAACTTGCAAACTTTTAAAGCACAGTCATAGAATCAGGTATTTTATTGATTGTAGTAGTTTGAGTGGTTATGTAGAGTTACATAGAGTTGCGTGGTTATATAGAGTTGCCTGGTGATTTAAACTTTGATAAAATTGTAAGACATTACATAAACATAAAAAATAAAATCTAGTAGTTTTTGGAAAAAATTATTGAAAACGTCAAGAAATAAAATAAAGAGATATATAACAAAAAAAAAACATTGCTGTTAACCAGACTAGAGAATTAGATCGGGAAGAAACAAGTTAATGGTATTAATGGCACGTGTCTTATAACACGGTTCAAGAAATAATTAGATGATGATAGACTAAGTTTTTTTTTGGACCAATTTAACACCGTTCTATCACCAGACATTTTTGCTTGAACCTACTTTCTGAGTTGAGAACGAGATAATTTAGGCAAGGTTTGTAGCGGCTTTAGTGTTAAGGGGTCACTTTTTATTGTTTTTCGTTTGATGTTTCTTTTATTAAGATATATACATTGGTTTTCTATCTTTTTCAAAAATGAATTTAATATAAATATTTTATAAAAAAAACATTTTAATTCTAAAACAACCAAAACGTTTATGAATATGAACCAAATTTTCACCTAAATAATTTTGAATAAATTAAAATAATGCACAGCGCCTGTGAGTTATAAAAAATTTTCATTAAACATTTTTGTTTTATTAATAAATAATAATTTAGCAATAAGCAATTATCTAAAAATAAGTTTAAATAATAAACACTGTTTCTTTATTTTTTTTTAAATTGAACTAATTTTACCAAGAACTAACCAAAAAACATTATAGTACTAACAATGAAAAACTCTGATTGGCGACGAAAGCGTTAGCCAAACTACCTATAAAATAAATAATAAATGCATTGCGTTATAAAATGTTTGGAGATTAAACCAGACTGAAATCTATCCATAATCATATCTGTATCATATATGACATATCACTATATTATCTATAATATGGTAACATGATAATACGGATGATATCATATAAAGTAAGTCATTATAATGTAAAAAATATGATATAGCTATATCATATAGGATTGTGGCACCATGTAAAATATCTCGATATCCTATTAAATCTCATGATATCATATAATGATATCATGTAGAATGTCATGATACTGTACATAATATAATTGAAAATATTGCGATCAGTATTAAACATTAGCAAATAAAAATAATTTTCATAGACATGTAAAAATAATTTGTAATAGGCCGCATTAAATTTAAAATACCTGAAAACTACATTAATCTTATTCAAACATTCACACCAGCACTTGCCAATTATCGAACTTTAAAAATCATTTTCTCGATAATCAAAACATCCAAAAAGTCCTTTCAAATTCATTTAAAATTCTATTCATCATTTTACTTAACATCAAGCTATATCTAATAAATAAACATAAAAACCGAAACTATAAACATAAAAGATCATAAAAAAAAGAAGTCCGTATAAACATGTTTATCGGAAAATCATTAGACGTCACGCACATACAAACATACTGTCAGGCACTCTCACACGATCTACATGGATTGCATGACACAATCTACATGAGCCGCAGAGCAGACATAGTAAGAGCCAGCATTGAAAGAAGAAACACTAGAGAACACGTGAACTGGCTTGAATGGTTGCAGTAGTCAGTTTCACAAACACATTGGAGATCGTACGTAGAGTCCCCTGTGTTCGACTTTATGCAGCCTTTCGGATTCAGCTCTGCGACGCACTGTCTATATACATCGCTGACTTGGCCTGTGTATGGTGATTGAGTTTAACAGTTTTGTTCTGTATTATACAATGATTTGTATTTTGAGATTTACAATTTATAATTAATGACTTGTAGTTTAAGTCAAGAAATTTTCATTTAATGACCAAATAGAAAATAAAAAAAACGTTCCCAGCAAAATCGCTCAACTGACAAACATCAACACCAATTCAACGATGGCAAGGAATTTTTTTTACATTTATAAAATCAATTAAGCATTTTATTTTATATTTTCAAAGATTTTTATTTACCAATCGTTTTCATACTATTTTACGATATGTTGTGTTGTTTGGCGTGTTGTTTGGCGTGTTGTGGCGAGGCGTGTTGTGGCGAGGCGTGGCATGGCGTTATGTCCCGCAGCGTTTCACTAAACCATGTTATGGCATTACAAAAGAGCAAGTAGGACCTAACCGTTTTTGTAGTAGGTAACAGAAGAGCAATAGTTCCCAACACATTTGATCATACCGGCGGCATTCTTATCGAAATTAGCTCCGCACCCAGTCGCTAGGGTATCCGTTGAACATTCGTAGCAGGTAAGAGCCATAGAGAGCTGGGGTAGGGTAGCCATCAGGATTGTCCAGAGCAAAGATATTGTGACAGCCAGCGAAGTTACGGGTGGCATCTGTAAGGAATGGTTTGTTATTTTAGTGTGGTGTGATTTAAATTTGTTTTGTGAAAGTTTAAAACAAAAATATACGAACGTTTTTAAAATATGGATTTTTCAAAAAGTATTAAATTTTATAAAAAAAAAAAAAACAATGAAAATTTAATTTTAAACTTTGAAAATTGTTATTTAAAAATATGAGCTGTTTAGATATTCCAAATATTACATACGGTATACATGCGTCTGCCATTTGAAACACATTTTATAATACAATTTCACGCACATACTTATAAGGGTGTATGTTTTAAAAGTTGAAAATTCACACGTGATAAAAACGTCAGAGAAAGAGAGAGAGAGGTAAAGAGAGAGAGAAAGAGAGAGAGATGAGAGAGAGAAAGAGAAAGAAAACGAATAAAACATCCATACTAGTGCTTAATACATATATTGATTTATAATAATACGCTATTTAATCAAGTATTCTTATTTTTCATTCCATTATTTTCTGAAGATGATAAATCGACTCTAAGAAAAACTAACAGAGAGAAAAAGAGAGAGAGAGAGAGAAAGAGAGAGAAAGAGAGAGAGAGCGATTCTTCGACATGTCATCAGAGTGAATTGAATGACGAAAATCATACATAGATGTATGTGTGTGTAAATATCATTGTGTGGTGTGTGTGCGCGTTTGTAAATATCTGTGTGTGTGTGTGTTCGTGCAGATATCTGTGTGTATGTGTGTGCGATGAGTGTTGAGGGAGCGATGTGTGTGTGTGAACAAGTATGTTTGTGTATGTCTGTTTGCAAGAGTATGCGTTTGTGATATATGCATGTGTATGTGTGTGTATGTATATGTGTGTGTGTTTGTGTGTGTGTGTGTGTGTGTGTGTGTGTGTGT
>NW_008704903.1:190015-275015 GCF_000326865.2 Helobdella robusta | reverse complement strand
ATCAAAATAAATATTACACATATAACATACGTTTATATATTTGTGTGTGTGTGTTGTGTCTGTACACACATACACACACACACACACACACACACACACAACACCCACACGCACACATACACACTGAAATATATATATATCATTACCATTTATAGTTCTTAACATTATTACCAAATAATATTTTCTAATGATTTTTTATTAATTAACACCTACCTTGTCATGTAGGTATTATTACGAAAGTGCGAAACAGCAGAAATACACGGACCACCAGATACCTGCTTCAAACGCTTCTTACGTTACCTCACTTGCGACAAGTGAAATTCTGGAGATGCGATTTGCGCTCTGGGCCAATAATTAAAATACTGATGGAGATGAAACTGAAAGATGTTCAGAGGGGTAGACAAGGGGTAGACTGTACATTTTTGACTGTACATTAATGCCAAGCTTAACAAAATATCTATGTTAATTTCGTGAATTTTGCTGTGAAACTGTTGCAGCTTCTTACTATAAAACATTTTTTGCCAAATTTAAATTAAAAAAAACAATTAAATACAAATATCTAAATAAGTTTTGTGTAAATTAATCATGAAAAAAAAACTTTGAATAAGAATGTTTCTAGCTACACACACGCTTAATGATGTGTGTGTGTGTGTGTTTGAATGTGTGTCTGCGTGTGTGGTGGGTTAGTGAGTGAGAGAGAAAGAGAGAAAGAGAAAGAAAAAGAGAGAGAGAAGGAAAGATTAGCTAAAATTTTATTAACTAGTTTTTTTCTACAAACGCCTATGAATTTTCATTTTATTTAAGATAAAAATTTGAATTTAAAAAGTTGATATAATATTCTGGGAATTAAACCAAACCATACCAATTTTAAGTTTTCACTAGAAAACGGCCATAGACTAAAACATTCGTTCCGACAAGTTTTTTTTTTTGAAAATTTATTTGGAGTTTTACCTGGTGACTTTTGAAAAATGGCGAAAAATTGACAATTAAAGGTGTCCCCACCCAAAAAATGCCCTTTCTACGCCTGAGAACAAATGTCGTTTAAAAGCCGTTTTGAGGTGATAAAACAAACAAACTCACTGCAAAGATGTGTATTTCCACTTCTGAAAACAAACAAACAAACAAAACTAAATCGTGTATAGTTGGATACTTTGACAAGAGATTTATGATCAACAGTTAACCGGCGAACCTTTTATTACTAAGCATGTGTATATATATATATATATAAATATATATAAATATATATATATATATATATATATACGTGTATGTTATACACAAGCATTTATGTGTGTGTGTTTTTTGTGTGTGTGCGCATGAGTGCGTGCGTGTAGTGTGTGTGTGTGTGTGTGTGGGTGTGTGTGTGGTGTGTGTATGTATGTATTCAGAACCAACATATCTATGCACCAATGCACACAAGTCAAACCGATAACGTTTCATTTACAAATGGATTCTTGGCTAAGGCAAGCAAATATTTAATCAAATAAATTATAATCCTAGACAGGTAACTGATAATAGCACACAGTCACACTCACACACATACTCAAACACACATAAGAATTGTTTTACACACACACTTGAAATACAATAAATGCAGTCAAGAAAAACAGCACATACTAAATACACTTTTCATAATACAAACATTTTATACAATCACTAACTAATACAATGCATAAACTATTGTAATTCGATTTAAGCATTTCTCAATTCCAATACATACACTCCTGACTTACGGAAATATACACCTGGAAAACAATACAACCAAATTTTTATGTTTCCTTTACCAACAAACCTAAAACCAATAAGTCAAATTCGACAGAGAAAATTTCCATCTATTTAAATCAAAATTTTCTAAACTACAGTTTATTTGCCAAAAGTTTTTTCATAGATCCCATGGAGTTTTTTTCAAAAATAATTATACGTACATTGCCATGAAAGCATGTTATTAGATTTTTGATCGAAGAATAATGAATGCATTGTAATGAAGAAAATTGAAATTAAGTTTCAATGTTTCTGCTAGTAATTGCAAAAGCACTCGAGTTTTAAAAAAAATTATGTAACTTTCTTCGAATATTAATTTCACTAAAGTTTGTTGGTGTCCCCGGATTAATGTCTATTTGCTAAAGAAATCATTCTTAATTTTTCATAATTTCAATGTCATTGCTAGTCTTGAACTTTCGTGTTAATGTCTTTTTACATACAAAATGTCACTAAAGTTGATATCATTGTATAGCCTCTTATCATTATGTCGCTTGGTTATCAACATATCTATCTTCATTATCAATATAAATGTATGTATCAATATGTATCAATATATATCAAAATGTATCAATACGTATGTATGCCTAGTTTATAAAAAGCTCTAATTGTAAACGAACAGAAATTCATTAACAAGCACTGTTATTTGGAACCTTGCTCGCGAATGAATTAAACAGTGAAATGAATGCGTTGTTTGATGTATTTTAGCAGAAGGAGTAACATCAGCTTGTTTCAGAGACCTTCTAACGATGTGACTCTTGACCTGGTGCCTCCACAGTTCGGCTCTTCTCACTGCTAAAAATTAAAGAGATTTTCAGTACCATCGGTAGAGATTTGAAATGCGTTGTCTGTTGGTTTAAAAATTTTTGCAACATGAGTCGTAGACATAGACATGTTTACAAGAAACGTCTTAAGAACCATTTGTCGATCAAACTCAGGCGAAAAACAAGCACCTCTCCCATCAGCAACAACAACAGCAACAAAACGATAAACCCAAATCTAAAAATGATTTTTGCGACTGATTTTCAATAGCAGCACAACTGCAATCAGAAAAAATTTACTGAAAAATACTGCACACACACGCACGCACACACACACACATGTTTTATTCAAATTGATAGAATGTCATTTCATCACGTCATGCAGAGTTGTCAACGCTTGTGACAAACAGACAAATCTTACACATATAATACTTATCACATATATAGTGTAATAGAAAATTAATTAAAATTTATTAAAAGTAGTTGATATAATATAATAATTAATAGATAGTAATAATTATAGGGTAGAGTAATATAGATTACCAATAGATTAATTAGTATATAATACATACATTCAGCATTTTATTTTAAAAAGTTAACCAGAAAACTTTAAAGAACAGTGATCATTCTGAAAATTCTGTAGTTGTACTTTTGTCCAAACAACCATTACTTCATATTACATAAGAGAATATGGTGTGTGTTAGTGGGTAGATTGTAACACACGATACATTGGAACTGCACGGCTCATGTGTGATTATTATTGAATCTCTGATATAGCCTTGCTACCTTTTAGCCGACCCAGCATGTTTCTGATCAAGTTTAGTTGGGAGTATAGTTAGAAACGCAAATTTGTTATGAAATCCTGAATGAGATGTAGGTCTGGAAATATAATATTTAAAATATTTTCTAAAACCTGTTTTACAAAATCGTTATCACTGTTCTCATTATCATTGTGATGTTCGCTTAGCTTGTTATTGTTGGCCAAATGGCCAATTGTCCATTTTATAAACTCTAAGCAATGGAATCATTTGTTATTTTCTAATGATCAGATTGACTTAATACATAATATTTTGAGAATGAATGAACGAACGAACAAATGAATGAATGTACAAACATACAAATAAATGAATGAAAAAATGAATGACTGAATGAACGAACGAACAAATGAATGAATGTACAAACATACAAATAAATGAATGAAAAAATGAATGACTGAATGAACGAAGGCACAGAAGACAAAGCAATTATTGTTCTAAGTTTTCTTAATTAGCGCTGAATAAAAAGAACTAATTGCTCCTTTTAGAAGAATGATCATTCAGATGAATGAATGAAGGGGTCAAAGAAAGTATGAATGAATACGTTGAAAATTAGGCACATCAATATGACCAAGTCAATTTTCATTTAAAGGATAATTATGAAACATTCATCATCATATGGTTTAATGGTAACATTATATCACACTGCACATTCACTAATATGTATATATATATATATATATATATATATATATATATATATATATATATATTAGTGAATGTTATAACTAATAAAAACTATAACTAATAACTATAAATAATAAAAATAATAAATATAAATAATAAAAACTATAACTAATAACTATAAATATATAACTAAAAAATTATTAATTTATTCATTCATCCAATCAGGTTGACTTAATACATTAATACCATTCGTTCGTTCGTTTACATTTCAAACACAACTGCCATAAAAGAAGGCAATTGATTGTTTACAACCAACAACGACAAAGAACTTTTGAAACTTTTGACAGTAATAAGAATTAGGTTCTTAAAGTTGATACATTCATTCATTCGTTCATTCGTTCGTTCATTCGTTCATTCATTCGTCGGTTTGTTCATTCGAAGTTTGATGACGCATGTCAGCTTTGTAACTCTGTTAACAGATTCCTGATTTGAATGATTAGGTTCAGTTCATTTGTATGAATACATTGAATAAATTTATACATGCGAATGCTTGCATGTACACCATCTGTTTACATATTTTGGCATGCACCGATACTGCAAATAGCTAAGAATGAGAAATTAAAACCCAACATCTGGGAAGGGCAAAAGTTTGACGACTTCGGTCGTCTGATCTTAGTTGGCACATATTAGATGTTAAAACTTATTTTATTTTAGTAATTCCGTTATAATTTTATTTCAAAAGTCTTTTGTTTAACAATGATGTTATGTTCCGTGATACTCTAAATAAAACCCAACATTATTGAAATAATGGCTAATTAAAACTATTAAAGAGGTGGAAATATAACTCGAAATAAGAAAAGATTGGCTTAATGGACCAAATTGAAAAAAAATTTAAAGCTAAATGACACGGCTCCTGCAAATTCGAAATTCAACACGGGTAAATTCCGAACTTTGAAAAATGTTGGCAAGTTAACATCAACTCACCTTGTGATTTCCTTGTATTGTTTTCTGGCTCACGACGATATATTTGTCTTAAAAAAAAATTCATGTCTGTGTGCTGTGCGAGCGTCGGAGTGCAAATAAGTGAACGAACGTCGCTGGTCTGACATGCGTGAATGTGTATTTTATGCTATTCCTAGATGTTTACGCCTGATGTTTCTTAAGCCTCTGTTTATTATCGAAGGATTATCTGTTTTGAATGAAGGAATAATTTATTCGTTTTGCAGTCTCCATATCACGCGGGAAGAGCTCGATTGTTTTAAAACTTTTAATTGTATTAATAAAAGTTTCAGCCAAATCAGTGTAGCGATACGTAATGATGATACATTTGATTTGATTCAAAAACTTTTTACGTGGTTTCAGTTTTTTAATAAAATTAATAAATGTTACCAATGTAAATAATGAAAATAATATATTTAAAATTGAACAAGATATGAAAAAGCGACATTAAGAAGTTATTAATCTAACTTCCAAACAGTAAGCACACCTTTAATAAAATGATCTTTGGATGGATAGAACATAAAAGTGTAATGAAAAATAACTAAGTGCTTGAACTTTAAGAGTTTCGTGGTGTAGTAATTATCACGTTCGCCTAACACGCGAAAGGTCCTCAGTTCGAGCCTGGGCGGAAACATTCTCTTTTGTTTGAATAGATTACTTGCTGTTCAAAGATCAGCATACTACTTTACTTTCAGTCCTTGAATCTTTATATGTGTGCGCTAGCGAATAATAATTCGACTCTGTTGGAGGCGTGTTAAATGTGGTTTTTATCGGTTTAATAAGGAATGAGTATTTTAAACTATTTGCTAATTTTTTAGATTCATGATCAACTTGAGAATTGTCTGAACTTGTAAAATAGTAATTTTAAACTTTTTTAAAACCAGAAATTTTAAATTTTTATCTGCAAGTATTGTAGTAATGCTACTCATCGTAATAAAATATTAAAAACGTTGCAGTAAATAATTGAGACAAAATAATATAATTGTTTGTACTGTATTACGCAAATAATGATATGTTGCTTAGAAAAGAGTGCGTATGAACGAAGTAATCCTATGCCAAGTTTTTAATACGCCTTCAATAAATTGATCTTTGGGTAGATCAATCTTAAAAGTGTACTGACAAATAAATAAGTCCCAAATTGATCAAGAGTTTCCGTGGTGTAGTGGTTATCACGTTCGCCTAACACGCGAAAGGTCCTCAGTTCGAGCCTGGGCGGAAACATTCTCTTTTTGACTAAATAAAATACTACTGTACAAGGTTAAGTTTGATTGACTTCAAATTCTGCATTCAAAACCTTTAAAACATGTGTCGTTACATCTTTTTAAAAATGTGTGCGTATGTGCTTGTGTGTGTGTTTATGCGTCCGCGCGTAGATCGCAATTTGACTATAATTGACTATAATCTATACTATATCAACCGTATCAAAAAGTGACTTGAATTTTTTTTTTATTGTTTATAAGTTAGATGGGAGTGAGGTCTTTAGACTCATGAAGAAATTTAAAATTGACTAAGAGTCTAAAATTGTAGAATTATCAATTGAACCATTTCAACATAGAAAATTTAAATTTTTGAACCGTAAGTACCACATGTAATAAAATTAAGACAATGAAGCAGCAAATAAATAAAATAATAAAAAACAGAAAAGTTTAAAATAAGTGACGCGAATATTGACACAATGTTTAGAAAAGAGTAGTCCCCATGAAATTATTATAAAATATAAAAGCCAAGCTTTAAACACGCTATTAAATTGATTTTTGAATAGATCATATTTGAAAGCAAGTATTGTTATGAATGTAATAAAATGAAGAATAAACAAAAATACATGATTGATTAAATCAATAAAATAATCGTGAATAACGATACGATACGCTAGGGACATATTATCATAAGCCAGACTATGCTTTCATTCAACATGCCTTTAACTAAATGATCTTTGGAATGATCAAACTAGAAAGTGTATTGGGATGTGATAAGTCTCAGATGTTCAAGAGTTTCCGTGGTGTAGTGGTTATCACGTTCGCCTAACACGCGAAAGGTCCTCAGTTCGAGCCTGGGCGGAAACATTCTCTTTTGGTTGAAATACTTTCAGTTGTTGAAAATTTATATGTGCGCGCCTGCGACTCGACTCTGTCCTAGGCGTGGTAAAGGTAGCTTAATTTTTTTTGTTCGTTTTAAGGTTAGGAATGAGTATTTTAAACAATTTGTTAATTTTTTCGGATTCATGATGAACTTAAGAATTGTCTGAAAATGTAGAATAGTAATTTCAAATTTTTTAAAAATCAGAAATTTCAATTTTTTATCTGCAAGTATTGTAGTAATGTTACTCATTGTAATAAAATATCAAAAACTTTGCAGTAAATAAATGAGACAAAATAATATAATTGTTTGTACTGTTTGATGATATGATGCTTAGAAAAGAGTGCGTATGAACGAAGTAATCCTATGCCAAGTTTTAAATACGCCTTCAATAAATTGATCTTTGGATAGATCAATCTTAAAAGTGTACTGACAAATAAATAGGTGCCAAAGTTATCAAGAGTTTCCGTGGTGTAGTGGTTATCACGTTCGCCTAACACGCGAAAGGTCCTCAGTTCGAGCCTGGGCGGAAACATTCTTTTATTTACCCTTTTATCTATGTTTATGTGAATTTATGTGGAAATTTTATTTTTTGACTTTATTATAATTCAAAAATTAACTAAGCAAAAATCATTGCTAGGTTTTTTGTGCTTAATCATTAATGGTAATATTGAAATTGGTCCATGGAGATTACATATTTTTGTATATGTTATATAATAAGATTTACATCTTGTCATACATAGGCAATAAGAAAATTTATATCTAATTTGATTTTAAATCAATAAAATAAAATTTGTGTCAAATGTACATAATTGCTATGTGTGTGTCTTGTATTCGAGTGTGCTTTCGTTTAAAAAGGAAAATATTCAATGTTTTGCTTTCGTCATCAAAATATATCACGCTTTGGTTGAAAACAATAATTATTATTGTAAACATATTGTAAATGTGATGATATGTTTTAGATTTATTTTCTGCAATCCAAACATTTTAAAATTTTATATATTTTACTTTTAATATGGGATCAATTTTAGATAATTTCGTCGATTTTATGTCAAGTTTCTAGTTGAAATGTCATAAACACGATTAATATATATTAGAGGTAATGAATAACTAGTAAAATTTGTGAAAAAATAAAAAAATCAGAACGTGCCAGAAACAAAATTACCGTGAAAAATTGTTTAAATTAGCCAAAATCACATACCTGGCACATACCTGTTGAATTAGTACCTACCTAACAAAACAACTGCACAGGTATATTTTAACGAGGTCTTAACAAAAAAAGTCCAGAAAGCAAAGCAACAGAACCAACTGAAGGAAGATGAAATTATTTCTCCTCGCTGTTTCCATCTTCATTTCAGTTGCTCACCTTCAGCTCGTTCACTCACGCTCTGAAAAATGTAAACTTTTGAAAATACATTTGTTTGCTTAACCTTGAGCACTTTGTATGAAATATTTGTACCCAATATATGTTATATTAATAACGATATCAATACAAATGAAAATATGATAGCTTTAATATGTTTTTGTTACTCATTCTCTTAGTTTTTATGTACATGTGCATCATAGCGAATAATATTAAAACAAAACTAATTACGTTGGTCACAAGAAATGCGTAAGTGAAGGAACTACGCCAACTAAATTATTAATAAAATACTAATTTCAATTTTAATTTCGAAAGATATATGGGGAAGAAAACGAGAAGAACCGCAAAAGCGAGAAGAAAATGCAGGCGACAAGAGAACAGACACAACTGGAGGCCCAGGCGATGCAGACAAATCGGACAACCAGAAATCAGAACCAATCCGAGAGATGCATGGAAAAAAATATGAAGAACTAAGCAAGGAAATTCAAGCGGAGATTGCAGTTTTGGAGGAAGAAAAACAACTTATCGATAGAAGAATTGAAACGCTCTGGATGAGACAAGAAAACAAAAGGATGCACTCTGCAGCCAACACAGATCAAGGACGACGCGTTAAATTTCTACAAAAAATGGCCGCGGAAACGGAGCACATAGAGTATCCGGATGAAGATGACAGCAAGGACCATTGGAAACAAAAATTAAATCGTCTGCTCAGCAAAAGCAAAAGTGGAAAGAAATCAGACAACGAAGCTTCCAACGAGGATGGTGATGGCAAAAGTGGAGAGAACAAAGACAATGCCAAGGAAGGTGACAAATCTGGTGGCGATGGGAAAGATAAAAGTGGAAAAGGCGATGATGGGAAAAAAGACAAGGGTGGCAAGGGGGGTGATGACAAAAGTAGAAAAGGAGGTGGAAAAAAAGGTGGTGGCAAATATGGTAGAAGAAGAGGAAGAGGAAGGGGCCGAGGTAGAGGCCGAATTTACGGAGGTAAGAAATCAAAATTCGAACAGGATATTTCATAATTTCATCAATGCTCATTGTGCTTCACTGAACTGCTTATATACTTTGCATGAATCAGTACAAATTTTCTTATTTTTATAGTGTAAAAAATTGTTATGATTTTCAAGCCTGTCAAAAACCTTCATTCATTTCTATTACAATTTTCTTAAAGAAAATGTTGTTCAATCGTAATACTCAAAATTACATATTATTCTCGTGCTTAAAGACGTTAATAGGATTGGATTTCCTATCGAAAGTGAACGAAAATGAACAACGATCACTGTATATAACTTGATAACTTTATCATAAATATTGTCAAAAAGTGAAATTGAGTATTTAACAAAAAATTAATATCATTTTCTCCAATTTGGGCAATGGGCCACTGCTAGGTTATACTCAATTCTATTTTTCCCACTATTCAATCAAAATTCTGACACATTTTCTATTATAAAATCCGCTCACATTTTATGGTTAATATTTAACTTGAAAATTAAAACGCATTTTATTAATGAATTTTATGATAACCAAATCAATCACTGTCAAAATCGTGTGCGCGTGACCTCAAAATGTAAAAATTCACGTTTTATGTAACCGTACCTGCCATCGATAGGCTAGTTTTTTTCCGATTTACGTACCATAAGACTGTCATTTTTGCTTAAAACAGTAGGAACATTTGTTTCTTAAAAGTTTATTTACATGAAACTTCACAATAATGCCATATCTGCATGAAAAAAAAAAAAAACTTTAATATCAGTTTATAACAAAAAAAGTTTGCGTAACATAATTCATCTGCAGCTGTAGTAACGGCATCCCATTTCACCATTTTTATTATCATCATCTTTATCGTCAAATTGTTAAGACAGTGATTATAACATAACTTCCTCACAAAAACTGACTCTTGCCATGACCAAACTTTGAATTCAAGACCCTCGCCTTATCAATGAAAGACCTTTTCTCAGTCAAGGTCATTCGACTGACTTGAAGGTCAACATCTCGATCAAATGGTCGTCTTGTGGCTTTCTCTTTTTGAGGGGAAGAAGAACTTTTTGAATTTTTCACTTTTGGATTTTTCTCCTTTTTGGCATCACCAGATGATTTTTTATCTTTTTTATGCTTCTTTTTATGCTTTTTTCGCTTTTCCTCTTCCGATGACGAAGACGATGACGACGACGAAGATGGCGATCTACGCTTCTTCTTTCCCTTCCTTCTTTTTTCTTCATGCATCTCAAGTAGCGACTTATTCCTTCTTGTCACTTCCTGGAAATTTGTAGCATTTAAAAACTATTGTATCGATTGATGAATACATTTCCCATGAAACTTGTAAAACATTTGACCATAGGATGAACGTGAAAATATATCATGTAAACATCGAACCAAACCAACAAACCAACATGCATGGATGACCAACCAAACATATAAACAAACATGGGCAAATAAACAGACAAGAGTTAACGAACAACAAGCAAAACATATAAACAAACATAGGTGAACAAACAAACAGACATGGATAAACAGACAAACAGACATGGATAAACAAACAACAAAACATGTAAACGAGCTTAAGCAAACAAACCAAACAAACAAAAAAAAACAATACTAACATTATGTTTTTCGATAAATTTCCTATACTGCTCATTTCTCCTTATAAGCATGAGGTCCTTAGGGGAGGGTTCGTCCAAATTATCACCATCATCATTTCTGTGATTGCCACTTGTTGCTCTACTCTGTGGTGTTCAATTATTTATGTTGTTATTATTATTTACTTTAAATTTATTTTTAGAGAAACAGAGTTTATATAGCAATTTTCGATTAATTTCTCATCTAAATCAGACAAACACACACTTACACACAAACTCAAACAGACACAAGGACTCAACATTCCAAACTGCAAACCACACTCACCTTCATCTTTCTCTCACGATCTTCCGGAGTATCAGTCCACCCAGATCGATCCTCCTCGCTTACTCCGTGATTCAGGGATGTGCTGAATTTGCGAGCTGTCACTCCGAAACTTTTTGTGAACTGCGAAGGCAGTTGTGTCATCCATTCCTCTCGCTTTGTAGATTTGCTTGATGCTTCAGGCTGTGGAGAGAATTAATAAAATTTTAATCATTTAATTTTTAAATATTCTTCAACATAAAAATTTAGTAAAAATTAAATATTCTTTTATTTAGTTAATAATTTATTCATGTTTTAGTAGAAATAACAGACAGCCCTTTTGAAAAAAATAAGACAGTAAAGGAGGTCGGTGAGAAATATGATGACCAGATTTTTGATTAAGAAGGTCATGAATATAATAAAACAAAATGAAACAAACCTGTTCAAGACCAAGTAATTTCTTCTTCATCAACATCGACCTCTTTTCAATTTCATTGATGACATCCTCAACAGCTGTTTCACCATCACTGTATTTTTCCCCACCAGAATTCCTCGGTGGTGGTCTAGGTCCATATAAATCATCATCCTCTTCAACATTTTCATTTCCACAATCTTTACCATCGGGTCTACTATTTTTCCTTTCATTATTTCTGGCAATCTCACTATAGCCAAAATTTTTGGTGACACGACGATCACCATCTTCTAGTTGGTCCTTCTTAATGTAGTTAACTGGAATGACAGGTCCTATGAAGTCATTTGAGAGACTAGATGTTTGCTTCTTATTATCATTATTATATAATGAGGATTCATTCTTTTCTGATGGTCTAGTAAAAATTTTTGACCCAAAACATCCTAATTAAATGAAAATTATTAATTAATATCATTATATCATAAAAATTATGTATGTAATATAAATAAAATTTAACTATAATAATAATGCAATTTTAAATTAAGTGTAGACTTTACACTGTAAACTTAAAGTAAACTAAAAGTAAAAAGTAGATGCAAGATATTATAGAATATTTTATATATTTATAAATAAATTACAATTTTTATTTTATAAATAAAAATTTTTGTATTCTAATATATAAGATTATAATATATTAAGTTAAGTTAAGTAAGACTGTTGTTAACTAAGAGTCTTAAGATAAGAGTAAGACTTAATTAAATTTAATTTGAGTTACTTTTTTTAAGTAATAGAAATAAGAAGCAAACCTTCATCATTATCAAAAGGATCATAATTTTTTGACGTTGATTTGAACTTTTTAGAAGACGACAGATGCAGACGATCGTCATTGTCGTTGTCGTCAGATACTTTTCTTTTTAAATTGGAATTCATAATCACTAGACTAGACTAGATCAGACCACACTAGCTCCTCTTTTTTAGAATGAATTCTAACTATTTTTTCCGAACAACTTGTCCAAGTTGGTAACAAATAATTTAGGACTGAGTAATTACTAAAAGTACAAAATTTAATTAAATAAAACAAGTGAAACTGAACAAATAATTCAGAATAAATCGAAACTTGATGGAGTAGTGAGTTCTTTTATTAATCGAATCCAAATCTAACACCAAAGTAAGCAATGTGGTTAAAGGTAAACTTATTTATCAAACCAACAAAGCAAAGTTACGCAGAGTTATTAAAGTATATGACCCAAAGCTACTTTACAATCACTTTGAGGAATCCATAGACAAAACACTATTTAACATTTTTATCATTAGTTGTAATTATCCGGAATAGCTTACTCATTGAATGGAAAACTATCACGAAGTTCTCAGAAAACCCGCATTATTTACAGTTTTTTTTTGAGGTAACAAAGCTGTTTTACAATCACTTTGAAAAATCCATAGACATTAAACTATTTATAATTTTATTCAATTAATAATTTTTTTGAAACATTTAAAAAAATTCTTGAACTCTTTGTTAAATGTTGTACACTATCTTAATTGGCTTACAAACTGGATGTAATGTTATAAAGAATTTTCCAGTATCAACCCCACTGTCGATGAAAATGTTAAGAAATGACGACATTATTAATAATTCTCTTTTAATTATATTTTTTGGGTGTCATCAACACGCGAATACACCTAAACACCCATTGAACATTGCACGTGAGAGACAAGAATTTTGTTGCATTTGAGAGCAGTCACGGCCACAGCAGGACCAGGCGCCTTAACAACTACACCATCCCACTTCCAGAACTTTTTTGCAACAAACTTTTGTAAACCATAGATTACCTTCCGATACCATGATTCAGTGAAATCAACAGATTTTAATTTTAGTGTTGAGGTGTCAAAAAGCTAATTGTGAAGAAAAATGATTGAATAAAATCTTAAAAAGCAAAGTTCCTGAAACTTTATGAGAGGTGAATAAAAATGTTTTGGGTTTGATTCACATCATCATTCTTGGATTTCAGAAATATCAATAAACTTTGCCCGAAATATTCAATTAATAAACTTTATATTGCGCAAATTTGATGAGTTCATTACAATTTTTAAATTTCCTTATTCAAATTATGGACACTTTAAGTAAGCATGCGATTGATTATTATAATGCATTATTATGCATTATAACTTCTCTAACCTAACTAAATAAAAAATATTTGCCATAATCTTATGTACACACAAATCCAACTTTATTTGCATAAAAGATGTTACAAAAATTTCTAATTCCTGCTGAAAACAAACAAAACAAGACGACTGGCACTTGTAATATAAATTTTAAAGAAAAAAAAATTTTGTAACACATGACATACGACAGATTCTATAAAATAGCTGTTAATTATTTGTTAACGATGTTTGCTTGGATGTTTTCAATGTTCACGCATGGATCATGAAAACTGTTATGTCAATTGTTCCAGAAATATCTTTAGCATAGTTTCTGCTTCTCTCTCTCTCTCTCTCTCTTTCTCTCTCTCTCTCTCTCCTATCTCTATCTATATATCTCCCTCTTTTACTGCATTTGTGTGTTTGTCCTATTGTATACATGCAAACAATAAGTAAACTGTCTTAAGTTGGGTTTAAGTTGTGTTTGATCGCACAGATGAAAGTTTAGTTTTATGTTTGATTGGAATGATATCTCTGCATATATGCTTGTATGTTTGTGTGTTTTATTTTCTGTGTGTTTTGTTTGTTTGTATGTATATGTGTTTGTTTGCGGTGTAATGATGATTCTAGAGTTGTTTGTATGTGTGTTTTTCATAATTTGCAATCTTTAAAAACATAAATCAAGTGAAAATTAAAAAAATCTGAACCTTGCACTTTTGATTTTGAATAAAAAACCTAAATAACTAATCTACCATAATAATTTAAACTTTATTAAAATCTACTATAAAGGATGAATTTGTATATATATAATTCACGCATTGTGTATGTTTGTTGTAGTTATGTTAGAAACTGTTGTCTGCGTGTGTATGTGTGTGCGTGCATGCGTGTCTGTGTGTGTGTGCGTGTGCGTGTCTGTGTGTGTGTATGGTGTGTATGTGTGTGTGTAAACAAACTCGTGTGCTTCGTGTTTATATTTGCTTAATCCCTAGCAATCCTAGCAATGCATACATGCATATGGACGGGTCTGCGATGTAACAGTTATGTGTCAGTTGGGAACATCAAATAAACTGTTAATTAATTATCAAATCTATCGGCTGATTGATCGGCTTAGCTGATGGATGGAGGGGTAGATGAATGAATGAATGAATGAATGCATGAATGAATGAATGAATGAATGAATGAATGAATGAATGAATGAATGAATGAATGAATGAATGAATGAATGAATGAATGAATGAATGAATGAATGAATCAACAAACGATTATCAATATGCCTCTTTTTCTACATATACTTTTTTTCATTCTTTTTATCATTCATTTCAATATCTCTCTCTTTTTTTATCTCTAAAAATTGTCTTTGTCGCCTTTCGTCTTTTCCTCTCTTTCTTTTTTCCCTCTTTCTTCTTTATCTTTCTTTATCTTTCTCTCTTTCTCTTCTACTCCTTTCTTCTTTCTTTCTCTTTTTCTTCTTTCTTTCTTTTTTCTCTATCTCTCTCTCTTTCTCCGACCCTCCGCTATCACATCAAAGCAATAACGGTGGATGTAAAGCTGGATTAGCACAACTATGCGCCGTGGTAAGATACATAAACAATTAATCAGATATCATTAGACATGATTTCCATATTTTACTTCTTCATATAATCATCTAATTATTTGTTTGTTTATAAGTATGTTTATTTTGTTAATAAACTATCAAATAATTTATATTTAACAAAAAAATAGTCAAATATGTTATTCTTAATATTCAATTGTTATTAATTATTAAATTGTTATTATAAAATTGATTAATTGCGATAATTCGGTAGAATTCATATACGTATGTATATACAAAATACATAACATGAAAGTTCTTTATGGTTTCATTGCTTGCACGTGAATCCCTCTTCCCTAAAGTTCCCACTCCCGAAAATTAAGTTTTTTTCCAACTCCAACGGAAATTCCATGGAATTCCCGCTTTTGCCGTTCCCTCTCTATTCCCATTCCTCTGATACATACATAGGAAAATAATAATTACAGATACATTGAACATGCTCCGCTTAGCTAAGCAGATGTGTATGTATGTGTTTGCGCGCGCGCGCGTATGTGTGTTAGTTTGCTAAAGCGATTACCAAGATATTCGAACATTTTTGTCATTGCTAGGATGAGAAATTTCATTTTTTTTATTATGCCTATTTGTTCCGTACATATTCGAAGAGTGCATGTGGGTGTTAGCGGTTCTTCACTGGTACATTAGTGGCATCTTCTTGGTGTATCTGACGGAATGATGGTGTATTCTCTCTGATATATCAGTTTATTAAATGGTTATGCTGGTGGTTTTTGGCATAAGTTTCTATTCTGTGTATTTATTTTTCATATTGTTCATTGTAGCCTGTTTATTATTGTTTATATGCTAGTGTGTTTGTTCTGGATGAAAAATTGCATTCATTTTGATATAATTAGAAAAACGAATAAACGAACGAACATAAAAACAAACGAACGAACATAAAAACAAACGAACGAACAAACAAACAAACGAACGAACAAACAGACAAACAAACGAACCAAACAAACAAATGAACGAACGAGCGTACAAACAGACAAACAAAATAAAGTTTAAAAAACAAAGTATGAACAAACTATACCAAGATAAATCTATAAATGAGCAATCTTTCGAGAACAAATTAACAAGCAAGCAACATCATACACTACGAAGTGACAAACAGACGAACAGCAACACATCCCATCCTAACTGAGCTTATTGAGTAGTTTATGACGTAACGTTACAACCAAAGTGAATAAAAGTGAATTGCGATAATGATTTTGTCATATGTCCGAGTGGGTTATGAATTTGTATAATCCTTTGATGTTTTTTCTGATTGCGTTGAGTCGCTTGACTGATGTTTTATGTGTGCGAGTGTGTGTGTATGAATGTGTGTGTGAATGTGTGTGTGTGTGTGAATGTGTGCGCGCATGTGTGCGTGAATGCGAATGTGTGTGTGTGTAGTTTCATTAAAGATAATTAGAAAATTTTTAACTTTGAATTTGTCAGATTCAACCCCAAAATAATTGAAAAATAAAACCTTTAAATGATTACAAAAACGTTACCTTCACACACTTAAAAACATATCAACCAATACACGTAGCCCCATCATTAAGATTTGGCAAAAATTAAAATGGTGAAGCAACTATTTGAGAAACGACGAAGGTAATCGGATTTTTGTACAGGTTACTGTTCCAACAACACTAATATAACAACTAAGAACAACGATAACAACAACAACAACAACACTAGCAATTGGTTACATAACAATCTAATATTTGAAATGTTAAAACAAGATCATTTTTGCTACAAAATGTTTGTGAGTAAATAAAATTTTGTTTCGTTTTGCCAATAACAACAAAATAATTAACATTACTTGTAATTAAAATTCAATTACCCAATTAATTAAATATTGAATTGAATTCTTTGAAGTTTTTCAAAATAAAATCACAACTGTAGTATTAACACAACAGCCAATGAGCGAAGAAATTGTTCACATGAGCTCCACCCACCGCCTACGTCAGCCAATCACATCGTTCCAATGTTTAGACCGTCTTTTAATGTTATATAAATTGTATTCGAGATTTTAAATATCCTCATTTAAATGTCTGAACTTTTGAAATTTGATCTGTAGAAAGTTGATTTTTTGGCCTAAATCAATATTTTGCAAATTAAAAGAAACGTTATTCATATATAAAAAAAATAATTTTAGATTTGATTTTTAAATGAGCTTTGTGTCTGCTAATCTAAAATAATTTAAGTTTTTGGCAATTTGTTGAAACCTTTAAATTAAACGGATGACGATCTGCCCAAAACTGATGAAGACGAAGAGCTCAAAACTGATAGCTTCTTAGATATACTCTCAATATTGTTTAATTTCGCAGTTTTTTCTATCTATTTTACTTATTTTACTAAGTTATTTCAATGTAACTTTTTCTAACAGAAAATTCACACATCTCATGATTTACCTTTGCATCAGTAGGTTAGTTGTGGTTCTTCGACTTGCAGGAAAGTTGACAATTTCGGAATAACTCGAGAGAACAATTTAAAAACAAAAACATCGTAAACGATAATACTATTTTTTGTTTTTAGTTATATGAAACTGACAACAACAACAAAAACAACAAAAACAACAACAACACAAGCAACGACAACATCAGCCTAGCAACAACCATAACAACGTCAATTACATCAACAAAAATATCGAAAATATAAAATACTTCAACATCAAATACCAGCAAATAGCAAAAACTTAAAAAACCTCATCCCAGACAACATCAAGATGAACCGAAAGAACTCCAACAATCGCGGCTACTGCCAGCCACAACACTACTGGCACGCCGACGACGACGATGAGTCAAACTACAACGACAACAACAAAAACAACGACAAATGTGCCACCGATACTAGCAACAACAACTCAAACACAGTTCATTTACAAAACAAATACAACAACAACAACCTCATTTACAACCTTTATTTCAACAATCCGGAGGCATATCCCAATGAGAATGACACTTCCATGTCCCACATTTACAACAACAACATTCTCTACAACAAACAAACCCCTATAGAGCCAAAATTTCTCTGTGAAACACCCCATTCCAACAACAAAACATACTACCAGCTAAACAACTACAGCACCAACTTCAACAAAATTCTCACCAATTGTAGTAGCAAAAAAATTCTCAACACAAACATCAGCCGTGTTGAAATTAACAACAGCAGTAGCAACGGCTGTATAGAACCTGATAACATTAGCTCACATGATTGGACGCCCAACCAGACCATTCCTTATTTTATTTCATCGGCTTTATCACCATTTTCCCCATCACCACCCTCTTTCTTAACATCATCAAGGTTCACATCATCATCTACATCATCATCAACCGCACAATCTTTTAGAAATGCGTCTCAATTTTTAGTCTTTCACAATAATAGTTCATCATTTCCTTTTTCAAACTCGCCATCATCGACGTCATCGTTATCATCATCATCATCATCATCAGCAGCAGCAGTAGCAGTAGTAACAACAGCCACATTTTCATCGTCAGCTCAGTCACCACCATTATCATTCCAGACAAAGAATTCGTCCTTCAGTCAATTGTTATTATCTGCTTCGCCAGTGCTAACCTACTCATCACCATCACCAGCATCGTCATCTTCATCTAACTTATCATTACCAAGATCTTCCCCATCAACATTATCACTGATAGCATCATCATCATCATCATCATCATCATCATCATCATCATCACAATCACCACCATCATCATCATCTTTAAAATTTCTTTTCCATACATCTACACCAAAATCGGCCCACCAGAAATTGAACGCTCCACCATTTTCAAACACCGTACCATCGCATCCGGCGGGTTCGCTGCTCCTGCTGTCAATGCCATCATCGTCGTCGTCCTCATCGCCTTCATCATCGCCGATCTACTCGTCTCCGTCATCTTATACGCAGTTGATGATTCACGCAGCGTCGCAAGTCATCACGCCATCAACAAATCAATATCCGTCAATGCGTCATCAACAATATTCATCATCGGTGACGTCATTATCCATGGCGTCATCGCCGCTGGTGTCAGCACCACCACTGGCGTCAACGTTTTTGTCGTCTGCACAGTTACCACCGCTGCTGTTTTCAATTTCATCGTCGTTATCGTCGTCACTGCAATCGACGCCAGCATTTCAGCTACAACATACTTCATCGTCGTTGTCATCATCTTTATTAGCGGCAGCAGCAGCAGCTTCATCGGCTGCAGCTGCTCTATTTCCAACATCGTCATCAATGATGCTGCCTACGAAACGTCTGAAAACGTCATCCACCCAATCATCGACCAGTAGCAGCCGACCAACAACCAATCAGAAACAACCACAACAGACGACAGCAACTGTCGGTTGCCAGTCACAAAAAGATGTGAACGTCTCATTGGAGGATAAGTCTTTGTGGGAGGAGTTTCATAAACTGACCAATGAGATGATTGTTACTAAAAATGGAAGGTGAGTCGTTTTGTTTGCAATTAAGTTAAAAATACTCATAAGCAATAATATTTTAAAATATTATAAGATACAATTTGAAAAAAATGATCGGTATTTATTTCAGCACTAGTAATTAAAATAATAACTCAGTAAATTAAGTAATTTTATTACCAGTTTCGTTTTTGAATTTGTCAACCGATTCGTAAAATTAAACGTCATAGTCTGCTTAAGGAGAAAAAATGATTTTTTTTTCATTGTAAACTTGGCTAGGAGGTAGTTCTAGAGTATTTATTGAGAAAGTACAATAAGCTAGTTTATTTAAATTGAGAAATGTGAATAGAGCAAAAAAAATAATCACCATTTTCATGAATATCACCAGCACTACCAACTTCATTAACAGGCGTATGTTTCCAGTCTTGCGAGTGCATATATCGGGCTTGGAGGCAAACAGTTTCTACAGCGTCTACCTGGATTTTGTGAAGATGAATGGAGCTAGCAGATGGAAGTTTGTCAATGGAGACTGGCTATCCAACAGCAGCAGCAACAACATTAACAATGATACTTCGCAAACAGCTCACAATCTTCTCGAGCTATCTCATCCCTTTCCCCGCCAAAAGATGGCGTCATTCCCGTCTCCATCATTTTCACTTCCGTTGTCGTCATCTTCTTTTTCATCATCATCACCGGTATTATCGTCACCACCATCGTCGTCATCATCGTCACCACCATCGTCGTCTTCGTCGTCATCATCTTCCTACCTTCATCCCGATTCGCCGAACTTCGGAAAGCATTGGACCAATCAGGTGGTGACCTTTTCAAAAGTCAAGGTCACCAACAAGGTCAACTGTTCCGGCGATCAAGTTAGTTAATTTAATAGCAATAAAAATGATATAAAACATTTATATAGCGCCGCCCATAAATAATAAATAACATTATCATCCCTATTAATGTTTTCTGAAGCGTTGTAGTAAAAATGAAATTATCTTATTTATTTCTGAAAAAAAGACAAACACACTTGCACATGTTTTGCCAGACAAATTATTTACACATAAGGTATTTATAACAGCAACAACAATAATAAATACAATATTTAACAACAAACAATAATAATAATAATAATAATACAAACAATGATTAATAAAAAACCACAATGAAACTCTTGTAGGTTTTCTTGGATTCACTACACAAATACTTGCCAAGGGTCACAATTGTGAAGATAATTTCCAACAAATCAGATGACGCTAGATGTTCATGCCCCTGTGGGAGTAACAACAATTACAACAACGACAGCAACACTAACAACAACATTAGCAACAACAACAGCAGCAGCAACAATAACAGTTACAACAATAACACCGACAACAGCAACAACAACAATTACATTAATATCAACAAGAACACTGAATACAATCCCAGCAACAACCCACTAAAAAACGCTCCCAACACATCCAACAACAAAAATGTTCCAAGCCAGAAAAAACATCCTAATAACCTCGACACATTTAACCACAACAACAATGACGACATTAACTGGACTAACAGCAGCACTACTGTAGAAGACATCAACAACAATTCGGAACACTTTAATGATGATGACAGTTCGAAACGTGAGAGGAACTCTGACGAGGAGAACCGGAATGATTGTGACAGTGGCTATCAAACTTTCAACAACACCACCAACCTACCGGCGAGTAGAAAGAGACTTGAAAACAAAACCATCAGACGTGGTAAAGCTTTCAACACTAACAGCAAAAACAGCAGCAGCAGTTACACAAAATATAACAAATACAGAAAATGTAATCGCGACTTTCAAGGCGCTGACGACAACTGCAGCAACAGCAGCAGTAGCAGCAACTACAACAACCACAACACCACAAACAACAACCACAACACCGCAGACAACAACCACTACACCACAAACAACAACCACATCACCACAAACAACAACCACAACACCACAAACAACAGCCACAACACCACAAACGATCACATCGACAACTCTCAAGATGACATCAACAATAGCGATATCACAACTATCTTCTCCCAGAACATTAAAAACAAGTTAGAAACGCAATGTCACGACTGTACGCGCTGCCATGGCGACATCAACTACGGTGGTAATGTAGTTGTTGGGTCGTTCACATTCGGCGAAACGTCTTTCATTGCTGTCACAGCCTACCAAAATGAAGAAGTACGTATGCATTTTAGTAACGTAGCCAAAAAATTTTTGTTGGAGGGGCTTAATTTTTTAGAAAAAGAAATTGTTAACCGCTTTCTGGCGTTTGTATGATGATTTCCATATAAAAATTTATATTTTTTGATCAAATTTGACGAAATTTTAATTCCTATTTTTAAGAGACCATAACGAAATTTAAAAAATTTCAATATAGATTTTGTCAACTTTAACCTTAACCCTAAATTAAATATCTGTCTTAACTTCAAAAGTCCCTCCTAGCTGATAAATTTTAATTTTAATTTTTTAAAAGTGGTTATCATCACTCAATGTGATTATTATTAATATATAAAAGTCATTATAATATAATAGCTGCTACATCAACCTTATCACAATTATATATGTCATTATCGTCGTCATAATAATTACATTATTAATGTCATGCTGATATATATATATATATATATATATATATATATATATATATATGTGTGTGTGTGTGTGTGTGTATATTACAATATACATCATTGTCGTTAACTACACATGAATAAATCAATTCACTATCATACACTAATATGTACGTGTGTGTGGTCTTTAAAGAAACCGACCAAAATATGTATCTGTGTGTATATCATTGAGTGTGTCTGTGACTGGCTGTCTGCGTGTGTCTGCGTGTGAGAAAGTGTGTGTTTGTGTGTGTGTTTAATAACTCCCCAGTAGAGATGATGAAATACTATTTAAGATATTACAATGTAGAGGACATGATTTTCGTTAAAAATATCTTACATGTACTACATAATTTTTATTCTAACACACACGCAAACCCACGCACACGCACGCACACACACGCACACACGCACACACACACACACACGCACACGCGCACACACAATAATTATACACTTAATATACGTTAATGTTGTATATATATATATATACAACATGTATATATATATATATATAACATATAATGTATATATATATATATATACATATATATAACAGAGGAAATGATGTTGGTAACAGAGTGCAATATTGATGTGCTAATAGATCAGCATATGAGACGCTCAATTTGAAGACATGATGAATCTACGTCTACTGTTGATTTGTTGTTGTTGTTGATGTTGTTGTTGATGTTGTTGTTGATGTTGTTGTTGATGTTGTTGTTGATGTTGTTGTTGATGTTGTTGTTGATGTTGTTGTTGATGTTGTTGTTGATGTTGTTGTTGATGTTGTTGTTGATGTTGTTGTTGATGTTGTTGTTGATGTTGTTGTTGATGTTGTTGTTGATGTTGTTGTTGATGTTGTTGTTGATGTTGTTGTTGTTGTTGCTGTTGTTGACATTTTTGTTGCTGTTGTTGTTGCTGGTATTGTTGTTGTCGATGTTGTTAATTTTGTTGTTGTTGATTTGATGATGATGTTGTTGTTGTTATTGGTGATTATGCTAATATCATGGGTTATTGTTGTTGTTAGTGTTGATGTAACTTTGTTGATGGTAAATTATTTTTATGATTCTCTCACGACAATATTATTGCATCTCGCTTGGTCTTCTTCCCACACATGTTGTGTGTGTCTGTGTGTGAGAGAATGTGTGTGTATGTGCAAATGTGTGTGTGTATGAATGCATGACTTAATGACTTCAAGTTACATCAAAATTGCTATTGATTGCTTGCACGGCGTCTACATAATTAATAGTGGAATAATATTCTTAATACATTTTAATATCAATTATCTCTAGTAATCAGTTAATAAACGTTTGAATTTGCGCACGCACACATAAACATGCGGTCAGAGAGACAGATAGACTGGCACATAGACAGACAGCCAGTCAAATAGACAGACGGACAGACACATAAACGTTTGTTCGTTCGTTCATTCATTCACTCATTTATTCATTCCTTCTAGATAACAAACTTGAAAGTAAAATACAATCCATTCGCCAAAGGATTTCAGGAAAGGTTAAATATTAGTTATAATAAAAATAATATTAACTAATAAAAAAATAATTATACATAATTTAATTTAATTAATATAATAATGATAATATTATAGATGGTGATTGTGTTATAAATATGTGTGTGTGTGTGTGTGTGTGTTAGTGAGAAAGAAAGATTGAGAGAGAGAGAGAAGTGTGTGTGTGTGTGTTTGTGTGTGTTAAGATTAACGTTGTTGATGATGTTGACTGAATTCACTATACCGTCAAGAAATGTTATTAATATCACCACTGATCCTAAAAAAATTTAACGATCCCACATTTCAATCCTAAAAAATTTAACGATCCCAAATTTCAATCCTAAAAGTGAATGATTTCAATCATTCAGGAAGTGCGCAGCCAGCCTGGATCCATCCAACTTTTTCCCTCCAACATCCTCTTCATCCGCGACTGCAGCAAATTACCCGACGGCATCATCATCATTATCTTCCTCATCATCATCCTCATCATCCTTTTTCCTGTCATCTCCATCTTCATCCTCATCTTACTACCCATCGTCACTTTCTTACGTGGCTTTCCGCCAATCATCATCTCCAGTGCCGTCTCTGTATGCGTCAGCATCTTCACCAACGTTCTACTCCAGGCACGACATCTACATTAACAACTACCCCAACTACAATTTCACTAGCGCACATTCTAACAACAGCCTCAGCAGCAACAGCAGCAACTTCAACCACTACAAGACTGTCTACAACAGTAACAACAACAGTTACATCAACAACCACAACAACAATATTTATTATTACGTTAACGAGGTGAATGGTCATCACCCTCTTAACGGTTTCGACTACAGCAACGACTACCACTTGCAGCCAAATCAAGCTTACTACGACTTACACAACGACATCAGCCTCGATAACATGAAAAACATCATCATCAACAACAACAACCTAAATAGCATCAACAACATCAACAACAACAACAGCGTCAGCAACATCAACAAATTCAGCAGTAGCAACAACAACAACAACAACAACAACATCATCTATCAAGTCAATAATAGCGATGATGACGTCATAAATTACGCGAACAATGACAACGACATCAGTTACATTAACAACGTTGATGCGGTCAGTTACAGCAACAATGGTGTTGAAATGTACGACTGTAATCATTTCATCCCTGAAAATTTGTGTCGAAATTTTCAAGGTGACATTAACAACAGCAACAACTATTATTTTCATCAATAAATTAATTAAGATCCATCTATATTTTAATCTATATATGTAAATATGCAGCACATATATTGTTATTTTCAATCATCATCAATAAATTAATTATTATACATTTATGTTTTTTTTATATAGTATCTATGTATTCACATATTTATATCACATATTTTTATTATCTTATCTTTTGAATTATTATCAGTAAATTAATAATTATATGTTTTCATGTATCTAGATAAGCACATGTAAAATATACATTGTTACATCTTATTTTGTGTTATAATCAATGAGTTAATAAGACAAGATACTTAAGATAAAATACTAAGATACATCAATAAGATACTTTTAATTTTTTTTAAATACATAGATGGATGTATGAGATTTGCCAGGTGGACAGAGGTCAGTTAGTCGCTCGCTTTTTCCTCACTATACATTTTGAAAAACTTTAACGCCCGCCCTATTACGCTTTTATCATTGTTTGGCTATTCATTTCTAAAAATTGGAAGCAATATCATGATTAAAATGTTGTAATATTATATAATTTTCTCATTTTTTCACTTTTTTAAATTTTTACTCACAATACTGACGCATAACGAATCGAAAATATGTAAACCAGCATCGCGAAACTTGATTGCATTTTGTGAGAGTGTATTTTAAGCTGTAAAGTCAAATTTGTCAAACTTTGTGATAGGCTTAAAACCCACAAAACATTAATATCGTAGACACATTTAATGTCATAGACATATTATAATGTGTCTATGACATTAAGGGACATAAATATTTACTCAATTGTATTGTATTTGTGATGTTGTTATGACAGCATCTTTTTCTGTAAAATTTCTGCAAAGTTTAATGTTAATATGGCATTAATTGAAGTATTTCATATACATGTTT
This sequence comes from Helobdella robusta, assembly GCF_000326865.2. Classification (NCBI taxonomy): domain Eukaryota; kingdom Metazoa; phylum Annelida; class Clitellata; order Rhynchobdellida; family Glossiphoniidae; genus Helobdella; species Helobdella robusta. The sequence continues at coordinate 248,961 of NW_008704903.1, read as the reverse complement.
GGGTAAATTACCTATGTTGACTTGATTTGATCTTAGAACCAAAGATTCACTTGAAAATTGTGTTTTTGTTTCGTCTTTGTAATAGTTTCCGTAGTTTTAATGATGTAAATTCAAATTTATGAATGAATTACTTAAATAAAGTTTTATATTTAACTAATTAAAAAAGAAATTATTCATCATATGGGATGTACTTGGGTTATATATACCCATTAGCACTTCGGTAGATTTCTATCACGTAAGTTTTCATGGCGTGATCAGATCATTCAGTTTTAGCAATTGTATTATTTATAAGATTTTATGAAGCAACTAAAACTATTTATTTAACAACAGGCAAAAAATGTTTAAACAAAAATTGAATTAGATCAAGGTTTTTTAATTTCTTTTATAAAATTAGAAAAAATTAACTCCGTAGTCAAATAAATTTAAGTCTCTATATAAACTAAACAACTACTGAATATGATATAAAGTGGTGTTCACATTCCAAGATGGAATCCAGGAATTGAATTGGATTAACAGGGCACTGCCCCCACACAACCGTAGCAACCCAACCAATTCGGACAGCACATAGTCTCTCCCCCGCATTCCTTCGTCTGACAGTTCGGGAAACATGTGCCCGGACGAATGAGGTGGGCATTTGGTGGTGCAATCGGCTTTGGACAACCTGGCAGTAATTATGTGACGTTGAATCAATTCAATTCTCATGGCTTCATCAAAATTTGCTACTAGAATAAGAATTAGAATTTTTTTCAAATTCGCAATATTTATAATATTAATGTTCTTGCCAAATAATAGCCTACTAGAATATCATGCAATGATATTTACGTACGCTCGTACACAAACACACACACACACACACACACACACACACACAGCATCTTGAAAAGAATTTTATCATGGGTTTAACTTTTATACCAGGTTGGTAGATTTTGTTTTTCATCATAGTGACTAACACAATTTCCTCGGCTTGACGCATCTGTATCTCACCAGTGAACCAGGGGCTGTAGGTTGACAAATCTTACCTTTTGTGCACATTATACCCTGAGAGGTTAAAAATTAATAACATTTGTATAATTTGTTCTTGTGCAATGAGTTCTTTCAAATACAAATGCTACAAATTGTTTGCTCTGATGGTTGTGAGACAAGGAGAAACATAACTCATCCATGTCCTGCTCACTGATGAACAAGATTTGATTAATTTGTATTTGTTATATGAATATGCTTAAATTTGATATGATAGAAAAATTTTATTGTAAGCAACACCAGTCGCACTATTCTACAAATTTTGTTTTTTTTCTTTTTATGTCTGTGTTGGACTTGCTTAAACAATTGTTCTTTTGGAAAGGAAAATAAAAATGACTTGAGTCTAGCTGAATTGTTGCATAACGAAATTAGATAATCAAAATGAATCAAAATGAATAAAACCTTATTAGTTTGTTGTTTTTAAATGCCAAAATTACAAAATAATTAAAAATTACCAGACACGGATTGAGACACTGACAAGTCATGCAACCATTTTCATCAACAACATTTCCTCCGAGGCACGTTTTGCACTTCAACTGCGGACATGCTGAGACATTATGTTCTGGCAGTGATAGTACTAGAGAGTTTAATTTTAAAACAAATGGAAATATTTTCAATCATGAATTGTTGTTTAATGTGAAAAAACGAAAAAACTAGTTTAACTTATCTGCTAATTTGATTAAAATTTTTATGAAAATAAGATTTTTTTCAACTGACTCACTGGACACACACTTCCGCTCGAGAATGGGATCACAGGGTTGGCCCGGAGGAGGATTCTCACAACCGAACACCACTTTCTGGCATTTTTCATTTTTCGAACATTTCGGCTGCAGATGAAAATTTAAAAAAGTTCTGTGATCAGATGGCATTGTATAAATTATAAATTCAATCTAAATTTTTAAATTTAAGTGGATAAAAATCATCAGAAATCTGTAAAAACTACTACCAGGTTGAACTAGCAAACAAAAAATTGGTCATCGATGACCAAGTTAGCTTAGTCGGTAGAAGTTTCAAATCGGGACATGATATTACGCTATGGCATGGCTTATTGCCGAAACTGCCGGTCCGAAGCTCAAAGACTATCACACGCCTATGCCGCGGTGCTTGTGCGTGCATACATAATGTGTATGTGCGTCGAGTGATGTGGATAAGCAAGTCGTTGTGGTTTGAACAGCAACAAATTGCAAATTCGTAAAACAAAATTTTTTCTATGAACGTCATTCAACATAAACTTCAATTAAAAATGAAGTTAAAACCGGAATTGTTAAAAATTCCAAAAAAACTTGAAAAATTATTGAAAACAGACTGTAACTAAATGAACGCAAAATTACCTGGCATTGGTCAAGACATTGACAAGTCATGCAACCCTTTTCATCCGTGACATACCCACCATCGCAATTTGTTCGACATTCCAAGGTAGGACACCCCACTGGGAGATCATAAATTTTTATCAATCTCACGAAATACGCCGTCGAAGTTACGCTAATATTAAAAAACATTATCGGGCCAGACTACTACAACAGTGTTCTTTTATAAACAAAATTCAAATTTAATTACAACAAACGAGAAAGTTTCATCTATTAACAAAAAAGAAACCAAACAACTCTGTCATATTTACGTTAATTTGAAAATGCAAGCAGATGAACAACCAACAAACGAATCAAGATTTTCGAATCGCACTTTTCTCAAAAATTCACTACACAAACTTAGGTCTATTTTTTCCGACATTACAATTCTAAAACCTGACAGTTTATTGACAAGCACATCACAACCAACCTGCTCCGCAAATTCCAATGAATGGATCGCAGTTGGGACCGGTACAGCCAAGATTTGGAAAAACAGAGCATGGCTGGCCAGACAAGCAGAGAATCGCCTGGGTTTTGTATATTAGTGTTTACAAGTAACACACATAAAATAAATAACAAACAGTTATTGTCATTTTTGACTAAAAAATTGTAATAATTTTTTAATTTTGGTGAAAATTAAGGAACTAATACTAAATATATCGAACTGCGCATGGGTGTGGCAAGCAAGCGCAGAGCTGACATCCATTGTCATCGTGTTGAAGCCCCCACATGCATCTTATCCCACACGGAATGTCAGGACACGGAACTTAAAAAAAACAGAACATACAATAAAAAGTATTTTAAATAATTTTTCAAAAATAATTTTTCCATAATGACAATGAAGATTTCGATCTTAGGAGTATTTACTGCACGTTGTTAAAGCGAGAAATTTTTGAAAGTGTAAAACAGAGCAACTTCAACCGACCATTGCATACGACCTCAACGGCGGCAAATAGCGAACATAGAATCAACTTCAATATCTTATTAGCATCCATAATTTAAAATATTATACCAATTCGCTGGCTGTATCGCGTTTTAAAGAGAAATTCACTCAACTCTGATGCAAATGTTCATATTTATACAATGAAAGCACTTCAATTTTTATACATAAATCGCGATCAAACAGTCGTACACACAGTAGGTTACGAGAATAAATTAAATTATTTTACTGAATTATCGTGAGAGAGAGAGAGAGAGAGAGAGAGAGAGAGAGAGAGAGAGATTTTACTGAATTATCGTGAGAGAGAGAGAGAGAGAGAGAGAGAGAGAGAGAGAGAGAAATAGACAGAAGACGTAAGAAAACTTTTAGACACCAACACACACAAGCAAACGAATAAATGAAGGAATACAAATTCAATTAAATCATTCAATTAAATGAATGATTAAATAATTGAATAAACGAAAGACAAAATGACGAACGAACGAACGTATAGATTAACAAAGAGATTTTATAACGCGGCGTCATTTTTTATATATTAACATGTTATAATATTACATATTTTATTATATAGTTTCATATTTTAATAAACTTAAGCAATATATATTAATATTTATATTATAATATTATATAATACTGTATAGTATATTATAGTATAACATAATATAGTATATTATAATATAATGTAATGCAATATAATTAATTTTGGCTCATACAATAGTTGTTTAATCACAATGCAAGCTAGAAAATTTTTAATTGTTGATTGCTCGTGACTTGTCATGCTGTTGTTGCATCATGCGTTCACCCAAGATGATGAAGACGACGACGATGATGATGTTGTCATATTATAAACTGATGATGATAAAAATTAAAGATTATAAAGATATTATTAAATTATATTATTATATTATATTAAATTATGACTATAAGATAACGATGATGAAGATGTGCTGATGGCTGTGCTGTGCTGATGATGATGTCATTTTAAGAGTTCACCAATCACGTGCTTGAGCAATTATAATTAGGACTCTAACGACTTTTTATTATATATTAATTTTATTACATCGTAATTCATTTTTATTATTTAGTTTATAATTATTTTTGCCTTTTTTCCAATTTTGATTTAAGAAATTCAGTTTAAATTTTATTTATAAACAATTGGCGCAGAGGCATTCGTTAATTAATGTTAACAGTTAATGTAGTAATAAAACTAATAGTGGCAGTTATAATGACAATATAACAACAACAACAACAATAATAATAATAATAATAACAATAATAACAATAAAGGCAAACGTGTTTGTTCAATCCTCCATTTTAGCTTCATGACATTGTCGTCATCATCTTCATTATTGGCGTCGATCTATTATTGTCGTCAGCTTAAACCTACCCATAAACGATGAAGATGCGTGTGTTTGTGTTCGTGTGTGTGTGTGTGTGTTGTGTGTGTTTTGTGTGTGTGTGTGTGTTGTGTGTGTGTGGACTTCAAGGACACTTTACAAATGAATTTTTGAATAAATATTTCTTCAATGGTTAAAGTTCCCACATTCGAAACATTGTTGAAAATTAAAACTAAATATGATATATGATACCATGTGATGTATGGTAGGATATATGATATGATATATGGAATGATATGGTATATGAAATGATATGGTATATGATATGATATATAATATATGATATGATATATAATATGAAGAGATGTATGATATGAAGTGATATATGATAGGATATATGCTACGATATGATATATGGTATTTTATGATATATGATATGATGTGATATTATGCATGCAATGTGATATTTTCAATCAGATTTTGGGAGGAAGTATCAACTTTTAAGATTCTAGCACCACATTTTTGAATGAAATATATTTTCTGATCGTTAGGCTGCCAAACATGTCATGAATGTTAATGATTGATGGAGTAGATGGTAACTTCAAACTTTAAAACGTGTAATTTATTTAATGGTTGTTCATGTAGAAAATTATGATACAAATAATTCCTAGAGCTTATTTTTTTTAAATATAAGAAAATTTTACTACCAAAACTTTGAAGAAAAGTTTTATAATCGATCCTCACCTAATTATTCTTAATAATTTTCATTTTGACTCGAACTTAGTCAGAAGTAGGATGGATTAGTTTGTGGTATTATAGACGCTTAAGAGTAACACAACATCGTTAGGCCGAACTAGAGTTACTTTTTCTAAACAAAAGTGTCTGGAGTGGGTGTGTGGTAACCCTGACGCTCCCCCAATGGCTCTCCCTCTGATTTCTGTATAAATTTCAATTCACAATTGTTGCTGCATTCTCCAACATTAGTAGATTAAAAAATTAATTTTTTTAAATTAAATACAATTAAACTTTGAAACTTAAAAAAATTTCCCACTACTTGTCTTTGTCTGTTCGTCACTGAGTTATCTGGTAGCCAGAAAATGATCATTTTACCTTCTCATCAATATTCCGATTCATACACTTTCACATTATAACATGGTATCGTATCGTATCACACATTATAACATGGTATCGTATCGTATCGAACATTATAACACGTTATCGTATCGTAACGCAGAACATCCATGACGTCGTCTTTTATATCATTAATTATCATATTAATATAGTCATTAAAGGCGGAGTAAAACACATTAAATAAATTTTTACCTGATCTTATCTATCAGGCGATCTTACGGCAAGATGGAAAGAATCACACACACACACACAAACACACAATCACACACACACACTTACACACACATGCATGTTGTATGTATATATGCACAATGTACATATTCCACAATCGCATGATTAAGTGTGTAGGGATGTCTTTCAAATAAAGTTTAGAAAAAACTCTTTTCATTGAGTTCCATTCGTCCAATTCTGAGTTGTTTCTTTATAATATCTTTTGTAAATTTGTTATTATTTCGTGACGAATTCATACTACAAAATAATGATGCTAAAATCAAATGGGTTTCTTTGGGTGGCTGATGAATGGGTGCAGACTTTTGGATAGTTTTCTAATAATTTAATTAATGTAGCTAAAAAACTTCTACAGTAGCTAGACACACACACACACACACACCCACACCCACACACACACACACAAACAAACAAACAAACACACACACACACATATATATATATATCTGCTTGCTTTAATTTTAGATTGATTTATCAATTTGAGTCCTAGCTACCTTCAATATAATAACTGAAGATGTTTTGAGAAATGTGTACGTGTGCCTGTGTGCATGTGTGTATGTGTGTGTGCATGTGTGTGCGTGCGTGCGTGTGAACGTCATCTGCTCAACTTATCTTATAAATAAGAAATGTCAAAAAGATAAGGTGTTAGGTTTTTACGCATTTCTTTGTCATAATCTTAAAACATACTCTGCTCCTCTTACTTATAGTGCTAAAACCTAACTCCTTTAGCTATACCCAGAGTCGCATATTTCTTATCCAACCCCGACGCCACTGAATACTACATATAACAACTACTACTTCCTTTACTATTGCGACCGTTAATAATTAAAATGATACACTATTACTACCACTAACATTACCTTAAACGTAAAATGTGATACTGCTACTAAATAATACTACTGCTAAGGCTACTAGTTGCATGAACATTGGACCACTTCAGCCACAACACCTAATCTTATTGTCTTTATCAGCCAGTTGAATGAGTGTTTCTATCTTGTTGATAAGCTATAAGGAGATCTTATTGTTCTCGCTTCTCTCTCTCTCTCTCTTTATTTCTCTCTCTCTCTCTCTTTATTTCTCTCTCTCTTTATATATATGTGTATGTGTACTTCATTGTTAACATATAGACGTTGATGTATAAACGTTGATATATCAATTTCGATATATCGAAGTCGATAAATCAATTTCGATATATCGATGTAATATCTGCTAATTAGTTTGAGAATGAAGTAATGCACAAATAAATAAATGCATTGAATGTGTTTTTTATTTTTCTATATTTAGCGCATAAACACACACACACACTCATGCACTCTTATTAAAAACACACACACACACATACACACACACACACACATATATATATATATTATTAACATTTTTGATTTCCTGACAGTATATAACTACATAGAAAAATCAAACACACACACACACACACACACACACACACACACACACACACGTGTATGTAGTTATGATATGATGAAGAGATTGTATAATGTTCATGTATTAAATTGAAGTCAATCAAGAAATGCATACCTGTTCGAAAGCGCATATCAGTGGGTGCAGCATAAAAACAATTTCAATTTACTAAGTTACGTCGCTGGGGATTTCAAATTTGTTCAAATATGTTCTTGATTTTCTTCTTAAAATAATGTTCATTTAAGTAAGTTTTTTTTTGTCGTAAATTGTAATTTATAATTTTAATTCGGAGGCATTTTAATTCGGTAAACTTTTTCAAATTTACAAATGTAGGCGGTTGGATTAGTGTTCATTTTTTTTTTATTTGTGTCAAACAAAACCGGTTGGAGCATTTTTTTAAAAATTTATCATTTCAGATTTTTATTATTATAACATTTTATTTATTTCATTTTTTCAGTGTGAAATTGTTTAGTTCATGCAAATACATAAATTAATATTAGCAAGAATGGCAATATTCGTAATTATAAAAATTAGTGTTGATCAGTTTGTTCGTAGACTTGTCTTTATACCTATAGACTTGTCTAGCGTCTAATGTCTAAATATACTGTTTACTTACTCAAAAATTATCCGAGCGTAATTTTTTACACTTTTGTTGTTGTGGCATCTTACTTTATTGGAAAATACTTCCTAGTCATATATCCTTGAATGAACTGAGCAACACAAATCGTATGACTTCAAAAAAAGTTTATTTTTTTAATTCGCGATGACACCAACAATTTAATTAACCTCCAGGACAAGATGATCAATAACATCAACCCAATGAAACGATCGATCCTTCCAAATTTCTTCTCTACCATCTTCTTCCTTATCGTCTCCGCCGTAAAATACTTACATGCAGATATCGACTATGACAGAAGTAGGCATTTTATTGATTGTTACCCGAAATCTTTGGTTTTTTTTTTTGGAAAGTCTCTATTTTTTGTAAACAGATTTTAATACACGACACAAATGTTTTAATATTAATCTGAAAAGGCTAAATTTGACAACAATAGATTTCAGTACAAGACAAAGGGGTAGCCTTATCTAAGGTGAGTTTTAGAGTTGAAGCTTCTTCACCATGAGATATCCAAATTGTGTCGAAGTTTTATTGAAAAATATTCTAATTTAAATTGAGATAGACTGTAAACTGTTTCAACAAATATTGGTTTAGTAGAAATCTAGGCCAAATTCAGAATAACTAGATAAAAAGATTTTTAACTTTTTTAAAAACCCAAGCAACTGTACGACAAATTTTCGGCTACTCTAATGGAACAAGAATACAGATTTTTCTATTACTTCTGTTAATTATGCCATTTTATACAATTTCATTAAAAGTAATTAATTTAATTTTATCTTAATAAAGTGTATTTTATTTCATTTCCGTAATTTTACAATTAAATATTACAATGTTGAAACTAAGAAAACTAAAAATAATAATAAAACAAACTTGTATAATTGAAGCTCTCTTGCCATTTTTAAAATTTTTAATGACATTATTACAGCTGTCGAAACATTTCTTAGAAAATATATCATCATAAATTACAAAAAATTAATATAAAAATTATTTTTCTTCTTCCGACACCTACTCCTAACAACAGAACAGCAGGTACGTAGAGCTCATATTATATAATAGCTCAACCTTGCAACGTCATTTTTTACAACACAAGGAGAGAATTCACATAAACATGACAGCAATTCTTTGTGATTTATAAAATCTCACTTGAGTATTAGACTAAAAAAGGTCGATTTTGACTTGAATGTAGAAGCAACAGAAAAAATTCGAGCTATTTTTAAAATTGAATGTGTGTAAACTCGTACATTCTTCTTTTCAGTTACTGTCCACAAATTAAGTGAATTATTAAACTGGATACCGATTCACCAACCAACTTATATGAGTTTATTGCAAAATCTATAGGACAAAAATCAAAGTCTGAGAACAGTTTAAAATTATAATTATAGAATCACAATTATATAATCATAATTATATAATCATAATTATGTAATCACAATTATATAATCATAATTATATAATCATAATTACATAATCATAATTATATAATCATAATAAAAGTTTAAAACGTTCACTGCGATAGTATACATGCAGAATTATTGCAATGAGAACGAGACAACCGTCTTCTCGGTTAACAATTCCAATCCATTTGGTTACATTTTTGACTCCGTAGCACAGTACTATGAACCCGGAAAGGTGATGATGACAATGATGGTGTTGCTGTTGGTGATGATGATAATGATAGTGTTGCTGTTGGTGATGATGATAATGATGGTGTTGCTGTTGGTGATGATGATAGTGATGGTGTTGCTGATGATGATAATGATGGTGTTGCTGTTGGTGATGATGATGATGTTATTGTTGATGACGATGATGATATTGTTGTTTTTTTTTTTTTTTTGTACCGATTACAGAAATAACAAAAACAACCAGACATTGAAATGGGACGATAAGAAGATAAAAATAAAAAAAAATAATTTTTTAAAATAATTTTTCAACCTCAGACCTGCATGATAAGGCTGGAGACCAACCCGAAACACCACCGTATCACTACGAGGTTGGTCACTCTGTTCTTCTACATGCTTCAAAAAATTAACCCAACATGCTGCTCGTGTTTTTATTTTATTTTATTTATTTATTCATTCATTTAGTCAAAACCAAAAAACTACACAATAAAAAATAGTAATCAATGGTCTTTGGAGAACAAATAAGAAAATTAACTCGTATAGGCCACCGTGTTACTTCAGTAAAGGGAAAAATAATTAAAATTAATAAAATAGAAAAAAATAATTACCCACTTTTAAAATAAAAAAAACAAACATTAAGATATAACCTAAATCAAAGTTGTTATAATACTCTAATGCAATGGTATTTTGGTATATTATAATGTTTTATTGAGTATGTTATAGTATTAAAAATAACACATGATAAAAGACAAAAAAAATAAGATTTGAATAATTATGTTACAAAGAAAAACTTTAAAACAAATTAAATAACTTAATATTTGGGAAACTTATATTTTGCTTTCGAGCACTATAAATTAGCTTTTGGACGATTTTATTTAACTTTTTTCGCCGGGTTTGAATGCTGATACGAGCCATAAAATTTTACAGATTCTTATATGTTGACATCTACACAAATTCGGGACACCAGTGTAAGGAGGATAAATTGGTGGTTGCTGGCGAAACTAACAACAGTTCGCACTCCATATGATTCCATTTATATTAATTGATCTTCTGATTATTGTTTGATGGTATTTTGATGGCTAGTTTTGACTGTTAAAACTTCACAAATCTTCATAAATAAATTTTTCTTTTTTTATCATTAAAATTTTTTATCAGTATATTATTAGTACAAAATTTTCTTAATAAGGAAGATTTTATCGCGACCAACATCTTTGAAATCATCTTCCTTGTTCTTTATTCATTTCCTGTTTTTATTTTGGGTGTAGAATATTATGACCGTCCCAATTTCAGAAAATTATTGCGGCCGTTGGAAGCCCCCCGAGTCACTTTACTCTTCTTCTAACTACCTAAACTTCACCTTCATAACAACCTTCGTGCCTCCACCACAAATCTACACCGGCTTCAAAATCAGTTACACCAAATATCACACAGGTTTCATTGATTTAGTTTTTTTTCTGTAGATTTTGATGGGTTTGTTTGTTCATCGTTGTCACCTATATTTCAAAATTTTACTGTGCTTTTGGTTTTTTTTTAGAGAAAAACATTTTTTGAAGAAAAACTGATTGGAATATAACTTTTTTAAAAATTAACTTTTTTACATAAAATCATATTAGTGCCACATAAAAATTATTAAACAAAAAACATTTAGTGACACGGATTTAGAAGAAGAAAAGTGAAATTTTTGTCACCTTTTTTATACAAATTTCAACAAAGTTTTAAACCTACCAGGGGAGTGTCTTTCGGATGAATTCCAATGTTGGTACGGCGACCGGTGCATTCCAGAGGATTTGAGATGCGACGGCATTGATAACTGTGGAGACTACTCTGACGAAAGATATTGCTCAACCATTTGTTAGTTTCCATTTATAATAACATTACCGAAAATGTTTTTAAAGATTATAATTTAATAATAATTCTTGATAATTTCAATTTAAGATTTTAAAAAGTTTTTTATTATATTTTATGTATTTCTTGATAATTTCAATTTAAGATTTTAAAAAGTTTTTTATTATATTTTATGTATTTCTTAATAATTTCAATTTAAGATTTTAAAAAGTTTTTTATTATATTTTATGTATTTCGTTACTTAAATTTTCATGGTTATTAATTAACAATGTAATATTACATGGGAATAAAATAAGTTTACTTTTTTTTACAATATGCAACTAAATTATTAATAAAAGTTCAACCGTGGATGTGATATTATTACACCAAATGATCCAAATTCTTTCATCAAAGGTGTCTGGAAGCCAAATTGTAATCAATTGATTCACTTTAAAATATATAAGCGCTACAAATTAAAAAATAATGTAACCATAGAATTCGAAGAACATTGTCGATGATAGCATATTTATGTTTATGATACGGTGTCTAGCTACTTTTGGTTCGGTGATTCTGACAACAAGTATCGTCATTTCCTTGGGTGTCATGCTGACTGTGGTGTGTGCCTGCATGGTTAAGCTCATTCTTGGCAAGAGAAGTGTTAGAATTTTTCAATTCTTTTTTTTAATTTAATTTTTAACAAACTTAACTCTAGAAAATAATTTTAAAGATTGGTTATTGTATTTTGAAATATTATACCTTCACACAAATAACTGCAGTGACATCCAAATTGAAGATATAACTTTCAAATTTCTAAAAAACAGAGACGCAACTCAACGTCAACCCCTCCCTTACCCCAATCCTTCCTGGACCAGACGACCTCCCACACAAATCCTCTATTCCACTACCCCCCACCCCAGGCACAACCCGGCTCCGTCAATCCCTACAACGAGCCCCCACCATCCTATTACTACGCCCACTTCACCAGTGCCGTGGATAAGATGGAAGAGGAAGGTAGTGGAGAAAGAGAGGGCAGTGTCCGAATTATTCCTGGTTTGTTTGTTTGTTCGCCTGTTCGTTTGTTTGTTTGTTCATTTGTGTGCTAACCATTATAACCAACCATAATTAAAGACCATAAATTTTAACATAATGTTCACAGTGCCACCAGGCCCCTCAACCAACAACTCCGAAATTGGAAGAAATACAGATTCAAACACCCATCCGCCATTGTCAGAACTTCCGCCTTATGAAACCTACAAAGATGACCGTTGCATGGACCCGCAGCTACTTCAAGAGCTTCAAGAAGCCAACGACAGCAACAATCACAACAACGTCACTGATACTAACTCAATCCAGATGAACACTACTTCTGACAACATTAGTAACTCTAGTACCGTAAACAACTTCACAGATAGTACCAGTAGTAACGCGTGCAATGATAACATGACCAATGGAAATAGAACCAACTCTACCCTCGACAATGCTAATTTTGATTCAAACAGTGGGAAAAGTATCGGAAAAAATGGAAAACAAGACGGTGAGAGGATGTCAGGGATCAGCAACGTCGCATTTTTAAATGAAAAATGATAAATTTTTAGCGGTACAAAACTTGTTTTGATTTTAACCCGGGATATTATCAGTACAAAAATGTTAAATGCTAACAGATATTAAAAAACTTTGCAATTTACTCATGTAAATAATGTATTAAAAAGAGTAATGGAGCTAGTATTGAAGATTGTAAATATACTTAACAGAGTTTAGTATGAGAAAATTTGTTTATGTTAGTCAACAACATTAACCAAACCACAAATGCAATGATTAATTTTCTTTTTGACAAAAAACATTCAGTCTTACTAACCTCTTTTAGACTTCAAACTTTGATTGAAACATTCAAGTTTTTGTTTACTAAGACTACGAAATAATAAAAATGAATGATTTTTAACAAACTATGAGAAAACCAAACTTGTTTTGTTTTATATTATTATTTTTTATACACCTGCAATATAATTAGGTTTGGAGTTTTGAAACGAGTTATCGTTTAATTATCAAATTATCATTATTTTGAATACAAATTTTGTCACATGTTGTTAACTTGCGACAGTAATTTATCACTTTTATCATATCATATTATGGTTATTATTTTACGTAATTATATAAGTTGACCATTCAATTCAATTCTAACAATTTTGCATGACGAAGAGTTGACTATTAATAATGATGTGGTTTCTGGTTTAAATGCTTCATGTTCAAATTTTCAAATCAAAAATTTCGAATAAATAAATAAATAAAAACAATGACTAATGATTATTAAAATGATTAATAGTAATAATAAAATATATGAATAATTTTGAATTTAATAATTATATTAAAAATATAAATTTGCTAAAATAAGTATTTTAAGATATGTAAATTATAAAAACCATTAGCAGCAGCACACGCACTGTCATCAAAGGTTGTCATCAATTAAGTTAATAATTTATAAAGACATGGCAACGAACTAATGCACTTACACATTATACACACACGTACGCATATAATATACATTGCATATACATAGGAAAGGGTAAAATTTACGTTAGGGCTGACGGGGTTATAACACCATGGCCTCCCCAAAAAATGATTAAGACATCAAGGTAACACTAACGTAATTTTTTTCAGTAAAAATAAAGTTACAAGTTACTTCTTTGTAGATTTTCCGACTTTTTTAGTTTGATTGTTGTAAAATACAATTAAAATGACAAAGTATGCACAGAAAGCTAGCCTGAGTTTCATGCTTCTACAAAAATGTAAGTAATATCTCTGACTGATTAAGTAGTTACTTTGTACATTTTGAAACTAAAATACAAATTGAATTAATGAGACGGTTGTGTTTTGAGGTCGGAGTCTGAAATTTTGAATAAATTTCACAATCAATTGCTTTCAAGCGATGCTTGTTTAATGAAATTCTACACTAATAAAAAATTTCGAAACTTCTTTTTCAAATAATTTAAGTGCATATAAAGAAACGTGAGAGATGGAACATAACGTGAAAATTCTCTAAAGATAGAAAAACAAAGTTTCAAACATAAATTTTTTAAATCTATGTAAAAACGTCAACTGTGTACTTGAAGATTAAAAGCTAATTTCTATGATAAATCCCACGATGAGATAAGTTAAAATTTACCAGAAATACGCCTAATCAAATCACAAATTTGGAGACATTTTAAAAATTCAGCAAAAGTGAATTTTTGATATTCTTGATGTAATAAATAGCGCTGAACAAAACAATTTGATACTTTGTTCTTTGTCGTCATCATGTCATCACAACAAAAAAATCACCTATTGTTGAAGTTTGAATGACGAGTTGAAAAAAATCTAAAAAAATTGTTTTTAACTAGTTAGATATTTAAGCTATTTAAATATTTAACTCAGCCAAGCAAAATAGTTTATAACTTTTTAATAAATTACTTATTTAAATGAATTATTCATTCATAACTTCAGCCAATTAAATATCGTGTGCAAGTTTAAAAGCTAAAAAAAACCCTTTCATCTATTTTAATCTTTCACCTTATTATTTCAAAAAGTTTTTGATTACATTGTTCATAAAAAACATGATAATGTACATCTTTATAACAATTTGAAATAAAATATTCACTCTAACAAAACTAGAATAACTAAAATAATAAAAAGATTTTCCAAAAATTGTCAAAAGAATTTTTTTATAAGTTATTTTCAAAGCTTCCCTATTTCAACCGCGCCTACGAAACTTACTAACAAAGAGTTTATAGCATATATACATGTAAAATCATTTAATATAAATCCAAGATATGCTTTTCATATTCATTTACAAACATAAAACAGAAAAATTTGACAGATAAACAAAAAAATAAAGCCTAACTTCTCCATTCTATGACATCAGGAACCCTCTAAATCAGGGGTGGGCAAACTTTTTGCTCTGAGGGCCGCATTGAGAACTATTTTACCTTTTGAAGGGCCTCATATAACAAATTTTTTCAACCCGGGGAGAATTATTTTTTTAAGATTTGTGGCTCCTTTTTTTGTCATATTATCTTGCTCACGACCTTCTTGTTGCAAACATGACCTCGCGGGCCGCATAAAATAGCTTCGCGGGCCGTAGCTTGACCACCCCTGGTCTAAATGCTATACAAATTTTGAAATAAAGCATCGTCGTATAGTAAGCAAAAAGAATTCAGATATTTCTATGAAGTAAATGAAAATAAATATATATATATATGCACATGCAGAAATATATGACATATATTATATATATATATATATATATATATATATAACACTCAACAAGTCTGAATTTGTTAAACTCGTATTTATTTAAAACAATAGACATGGTAAGGCTAACAGCGCTGTTTCGGGAAGTCCATCTTCAGAGCCTATGAAAATAAGAATAGCATGAAATATTTTTATAAAATTAGAATGCATATTAAATGTGTAATAAAATTATTAAGAAAATAACGAGAAACCTTTGTTAGTGAAAACAATGCAAAACATGTACAAATTAAATTTATGGTTAAAAATACAAATGTATATAAAAAGTTAGTAAAATAGTATTAAATTAAATATTAAAACAAATAAATTAATACTGAAATTTAGTTCAGTGAAAATTTGTTAAAATCGGATGATGTAAATAAAACGTAAATAAGTTAGTTGAATGTGAAAAGAAGACATGTGTGGAAAGAATATGGAAAATTGTCAAAATTAATTATTAAGTTTATAATGATATATAAGAAATTTTAATAAACGAATCCGTAAATGAAACAACTAAATTAGATTAAAATGGAATATAGACTATTTATGAAAAAATATAATGGAATAAGATAAAATAAATGAAATAAAATGAAAAAATAAAATAAAATAAAAATAAAATAATGTAAAATCTAATATCTCCATGTGTAATGGTGAACATAAACTTAAACTCATCATATATTATAAAACTAACCGGACTTCTAACTTAATAATAAAAAATAGTAATAGACATTCTACAAGTATTTTGGAACAGAGTAGCGTGGTGTACAGCTTCAATTGTCCTATGCCACACAGTGTTGTGGAAAATTATGTTGGGCATACGCGTACTACTCTGGCCAGAAGGCTTACGATGCACGTACAGAACGGTGCCATTAAAGATCATATGCTCAAATCTCACGGTTTGCCACTAACCAGAGCATTACTTGATGTTAACACGAAAATACTTGAACGTGAATCGCACCCAGTTCGCCTCAAAATTAAAGAAGCTTTATACATCTACAAGAATAAACCCGCTATGAATAAACAATTTAACACATTTGATCATAGCCTACATCTTTACTCCCAGTATAGACATGATAGTCCACAACGTGCCGTTCATACCAATATCATAGAACCACCAATGTTGCGCCACTTCGAATACGAGCCAATGCCAAAAGAAGCGATACTGTTTAATGGTGAACATGTTACCACTCGTCATAGGACTAATGTTTCCGTATCGCTGGTTTCGTTATTCGACAGTGCATCTTAACATCCATATTAGCTGTGATACATTACAATTACTTGTTTTATTTAATTATAAAATTTAATTTGTACATGTTTTGCTTTGTTTTCACTAACAAAGGTTTCTCGTTATTTTCTTAATAATTTTATTACACATTTAATATGCATTCTAATTTTATAAAAATATTTCATGCTATTCTTATTTTCATAGGCTCTGAAGATGGACTTCCCGAAACAGCGCTGTTAGCCTTACCATGTCTATTGTTTTAAATAAATACGAGTTTAACAAATTCAGACTTGTTGAGTGTTCATTAAAGAAAGTCATTAATGCAAAATGGGCATATATCTTCAATGATGTTTGTATTAAAGAAAACCTCGTTCCGAAATATATATATATATATATATATATATATATATATATATAAATTCTAACTTTATAAATTTATATAATTCTTCAGATACATGTTAAGTATGAACGAGAAATGATAGATATGAATAAATATGAACGTGAGTTGGTGTATAAAAACTAAAAATTTCAAATCAAGAGACTCACAAGCAAATATATTGGTTCTAATCAACGTAATCCACCAAAATGGATTCAAAAGAATTTCGCCGGAGAGGCCGAGAGATGGTGGACTACATCGCAGACTACTTTGAGAACATTGAACAGAGACGGGTCTTCCCAGATGTTCAACCAGGATACTTGAAGGAACTGGTGCCAAGTGAACCGCCTCAGCATCCTGATTCATGGGATAACATCATGAATGATATCACTAGATGTATCTTACCCGGGGTTTGTGATTTACTTTATTGTAAATAGTTTTTTATTAATCCATAATTTTTTTTAAATAATTTTATCATATTTTCATCTATTTTATCTGCTTAATAATTTATTTGATTAATATACTGCTTGGTTCTGCGTTTTTGTGGAATGCACTGTGTCAGAAGTTGTCCCCGCATATCATTTTGCCTTTAAGGTGTTTAATAAAGCCGTCGAAAACATCTCAAAATGTTGCCACGGAATTTGCTGTGATAGATAATTTGTATTTCATTTTTTCAAGTTACTTAGAATGATACATACGTCTCTAATTCGATCTTCTATTCAAAAATTACAAATATAGCAAAGATAACAATGTTTATGATAACAAATAATATAACGCTATTTGATTGATCATTCCGGCGGTTATAACAAGACGTTTCCAATTTGGGATAACGCCGAAAAAGCAAGAAATAATAAAATTGATGCATTTGAAAATGAATTTCTTTTTAAACCAGATCACAAACTGGCAGCATCCACATTTTCACGCCTACTTTCCCAGCAACAACTCCTACCCCTCGATGCTAGCTGAGTTCCTGGTTGACGCGTTTGGAGCAGTTTGTTTCTCATGGGTCAGAAAGATGTTTTCAAATATTTTCCCCTAAGATACAAATTAAATTTTTAATTTTTCAACATTTTATAAATAGTTCATTAACAAAAATATCATCTGATAAAAGCATTTACTGACTTACTTGAACAAATTTTTTAGAGATATCTTTTGATATGTCACTCACGTGCGATTGTACATGGATAAGCGCAGATGAATAATGCAATGTTTCATTGTGGTTGGTGTAGGTGTAAAAATGATAGATATAAATTGAAACTGTAGCACTGGTATGTTGATCAGATCTAACTATTACAAAAATTAACCAATTTAACACTTGAAAATTTAAAGATTTTTATCAAAAGAAACATTAGATGTACTTTTATTGATGAAGTTAAAACGATTACCATTTCAAGTTTTACACACCTTGTCGAAATATTTTTCTTACCAACTGACCATCAAAGATTTTTTCTCCCCAAACAGGCATCCTGTCCAGCTTCTACAGAACTTGAGGTCATTGTCATGGACTGGATAGGTTGGAGTGACTATATTTATTAAAGATTTATTTCAATTAACAAGAATTTTTAATTTTAAAACATCTTTTGTGAAATGTTCGATCTATTTGAACTTCAAATCCCTAAAAGTCTTATCCCAGTCATTTTTTTCATCTTTTCGGTTATCGTTTCATCATTTTGTTTTCATGTTTTTAAACTGGAAAACTCTAACCCTTCGTTTTGATTGCCCCGATCTATACATTTTCAAACACTGATAATAGCTAATAATCATAAAAAATTGTCGTGAAAGTATGTAATAAAAATTAAAACGGTTTTCTAAAATATGCCCTTTACAAAATGTGGCCGTAAATCAGTTAAAACAGACCGGTTATGAAAAAAAGGAAATTACTACCGATAATCCGACGGAGGCAGTTAAAGTTTTTTGGTTTTGTAAAGTTTTTTCGGAAGGAAAGAATGGAAAATCTAACAACTACTGGAAAGATTGCAGGGAAAGGAGATCGCGGTCAACAACGAATAACATTCGTGAAGTCCTTGTGTCACTTGTTGAATATCACCACATTTCAACTATAACAAAGTGTTAAAGATCGAGTTTCGCCAATGTCCTGAAAGGATAAGGCACGAGAGAGAAGAAAGAAAGATGAATGCCGTAAATCAAAACAAAACCCTTCTAGTTTAGAACACAAAGTCGATTTTGTATAAAATTAACGGCGTAATTATATTAAAAAATACAATAAATGTTAAAAAGATGTTAACAAATTTTTAAAATATCATTTAATTCTAAGTTTATTCATATTGTAGACAGCTTCAAGTTTTTGAATAAAGAAGCCTACAATATAGAACAAAGGCCAACAAATTTTTTAAACTTCAAGTTTTTTTAAAAGATGTCAAAATGTTTTTAAAACCAAGAATTGTCAGTTGAAAATTAAAAAATGGTATTCGTCAAGTAGTTTTTTCATAGTTCATGAATTAATCCCTTCATTGCGATAACTAAAACATGTTGGCAATGAATACGCGTAGGACATTGTACAGCACAGGCCTTAATGCATTATACAAATCTGATTTGTTTGTTAGAACTGTCACGTTCCAACACCTTGATTGTTAAAACACTTTCCAGCCAACATGATTGCACTTCCTAAGAAGTTCCTCCACTCAAACGGTGTCGGTGGAGGAGTGACTCAGGTTTTTCTTAAAAAATTTAATTCAAAGACGAACTGTTTGACTGAATTTGTTTTTAATTACTTTACCTTGAGATTCGCAGAACTGTTCAAACATAATATTTCATAACTATAGTAGAAATTTCGTACCACACAGTTGTGTTAGGAGGCATTGGAGGCGGACGTATGCACCGCATTAGGTGCGCCTGACGTATGATAGTCTCCGAGATTTCGACAGTATTCGAACTAGGTCACCGCGCAATGTGACAACTTGAAATATAGTTTTTTTACCAACTGAGCTAACTCGACGAATAATATGTTTTTTAAAAGTGCGTTTTTAAATTTGGAAATTTATCTAACAAGTTATCAAACTGATCATTGAATCTGAAATAATGTGATAGAGTACAGCAAGCGAGTGCATTCTCATCAGCATGCTGGTCGCCAGGCACAAAGCCCTCAAGAATCTATCTCACCTTCACCAAAATCTTGAACCAGGAGTTTTGCTAGATAAGCTGGTGGCCTACCGCTCAAAATACGTTAGCTGAGTGTTTTTTAATGAACATTTTCTATTTATAATAATTCGTTCGGCTAAATTTTACTGTTAAATATGTGAGTCTCTTCATGAATAAATAAGCTGCTTCACGTACGTACAGAAACTAAGCTAGGATGATATCTTCTCAAATTTAATAGCGCACACTTAACGGAACATATTGTTTTATAGAATTTTGCCAGAATTAAATAAGATTCATCAGTTTAATATCATTAATTGAATGTATTTGATTGATTGAATCTTGGTAAATGGCTTGCCGTTGTTAAACTATCACATTGGAGGCGTGACACTCATCTAATATTTTCAATCTAATTTTTTTTCAATCTAATAAAATTTATTAAAACAACTATTTTTTGGAAAATTATAAAATTCAATTAAAGTACATTTGCTTAAATCTTAAAAATATAGAAATTGATATAAAATTTTCCGATCTCACTTGCTAAGATTCAATTTTTAGTAATTTTGAAGCATGCTTGCGAAAAAAACTTGGAACTCCATCCTTTCCCCATCATAGAATTACTCATTGCCAACAAATTGCGCCTATTGTGTGGGAATGATTTATTTGATGGCAAACCTAATGTATTTTTATAACAATTAGAAAAGTCAAACATTTAAAAAATAATTTACGTTTCATTCTTCTTATATACAGATGGATCCCATATTGATAATTAGTAATAGGAAAAGTTTTGATATGTCTAAGAAATAATAATCTAGAGCATGTTTTCCTCCATTTGAGACCTAAACCTGCAAAAATATAATTTGAAAAAATGTCCTAAAAGGCTCATTCTTGTGCGGAAAAAACTGGGATGTTGTCATTGGTCAAAATGAGAGAGTTGGATGTAGATGAAAAGTTTTCATTGCGAGGTAACACATTGGAAAAGGCAATTCAGGTTTCGTCCCATGCCTTCTGACTTTTTACAATTTTGTGATTTTTATTTGATAATATTATCAAAAAATTTAACTATTTTCATTTTCAACGGTTATTCGGTTTTAATATTTAAATATTGTTTCATCGGATTATTTCAGATTTCAATTTTATTCTTTCTAACTTATTTACAATTTGGTGATTTTTAATTGATACCGCGATATTTCAAGTATTTCATTTCAAACGATTATTCGTTTTGTTATACAATCACTGTTTCATCATATCATCTTAGGTATTTTTATTCACTAATAAATCAGTTTATTATCAGTGAATTTAATTCAAGAAAATTATTTCGCTTTTTAATCATTGACACTCATTCATTCATCTCTGGTTGCATGTACTGTTCTAGGATTTTGCCCCTTCAAATTTTCAAATTTATTATTAAACTGCTATTTCAATATTTCAAAATTTATTACGGTTGCCTAAAAGTGGGACAAGCAAGCGTCTCGCGGACATTGAAGCGAGACATAGGGTGGAGAGGGGTGATATTCGGGACTGCCCCCTGCCCAATTGTGACGGTTGGCAACTGTGCCGACGCTCAAAATCAAATTAAAAGTTCATTCAAGCAAATTACTTTAACTCTTTGTGTAGGATAGATAACCTTTAGTCACTTTATTATTATCATAGTTAAAAACAATATGAAATTATTGAACAGCCTTTTTTTAACGTCGGTTTAATGTCATGGGACAATTATACCAGTCAGCTACTGACATTAGCCAGAAGTTTTTTAGAGAAAATTTTTGTCCTAATTTTATAATTTTTTATTTACTAATTTAAGTATGGTTTAAAATTCAATTTTTTATTCGATTTCAAATAAATATAAATTGTATTTAATTAAAGAAAAATCGTTTAATTTAAAAAAGAATGTAATTTTGATGAAAGGCTTGATAAATGCGCAATAACCTCATTAATTTTTAGTTTAAATTAGATATCATTATCTATTTTAGTTTAATCATCTTAATTGTAATATGAATTTTTATTTTAATAATTTTTAAATTTTTAAAATTTAAATAAATTTAACTAATTATTAACAGGAAGATAAGAGGAACGGATTAGTACCGTTCTATGTAAGTTTTGTTTTATGATTTGTAAAAAAATCAGAAAGAAATTTGTCAATAAGAGATTTAATGTTTCGGCGTTTGAGTGTGATTAGATTATGTTTTGAACTGTTACATGTCAAATTATCTCATATAATTGAGTTGACAAGATGAATGAATGGATGGATAGATGATAGATAGATAAATAGATAAATGAATGAACGAGTGAACGGACGAATGAATGAACGAACGAACAAACAAACGAATGAATAAAATATATCTATACATGTGTGTATATGTATTTTATCTCTGTAAAATCCCAACAGGTTTTTGCAACTCTGGGTACAACATCAGTTGTATCATTTGACAACATTAAGGAAATAGGTTTAAAATTTGAGCATTTATGGATTTATAAGACAAAATACAAAAAACATATAATGCATCAAATACAAAATGCAAAAACATACAATACAAAAATATACAATACAAAAACATACAATAAAAAAACCTAAACAAAATATACAATACAATACAAAATAAACAATCAGGCGAAGTTTGTAGCAGGGAGAAGATATGGCTACATGTTGACGCAGCTTATGCTGGTTCAGCCTTTGTGTGTCCCGAGTTTAGAGTATACATGGAAGGAATAGAGGTTCGTGTGTGTGTAGATATGTATGTATGTATGAATGTATGTATGTATGTTTGCTTATATGTGTCAATTTTGGTTGTTTTCTACCAGAAAAAAATGAAATAGTAGCTATTTAAATTCCAAAGATGTTGATTCGCCACTTGCTATTCAAACGACAAACACTTATTTATTCTTACTATAGAACGTTCAGTCGTTTGACTTGAATCCACAGAAGTGGATGTTGATGAACGCCGAGTGTTCTGCCCTCTGGTTGGTTTTTTTACGTTTCAATATTTTATTTCAAAACTAGATACCTAGAGAATAACTATCGTATTTGGTGCTATTGTAAACATACACAATAACCTAATCCAAATTTTGATAATTTTATTTAAATATCAAGCAATTTTAACAAATTTGTAAAAAAATAGAGAGTAATTATCATAATTATAACAAAAATGAATATTTATTTTATTCAGTTTTAACTTCAAAAATTGTACTTTTACTCTCGGAAACTTATAAAGGATTGACGACAAAGAAGCCCTAATAGACGCCATGACAGTCGATCCATTATACCTTCAACATAATCATTCAGGTGTTGTTAATACTTTTAGCAGTCTTCCATTTATGTAGAAACTTTGTTACACATATCTTTAACTTTAAATAAATTTTCATCTGTGGGGGAGGTTCAGCCCTAAGGTGGGCCTCCACTAGCCTAGGCCCCTAGCCTACGACTCTGATTTGTAGTAGGCCTACCGTTGATATTTACCTGGATTAGGAGACAAATCCAGTTTTTTGTCATATCCATATTATAAATTGGGATTTTGTGGGTCAAATCTGTTTTATACGAAAAAGTGTTTTTAAAATTTAAACATTCAACTTTCATATTATGTGTTGCTTTTCAGATGCGTTCACTTAATAGTTGGGTATATTTCAATTTTTGTATAAGTTTGTTGCAAATTTGAGTTCTTTTAATAACTAAGTCTTACCAAAAATTATTCCTTTCAGATAAAACTGAAGATTTTCGGGTGAGTTTTTACTACAAATAATTTGATAAAATTTTGTAAAACGAGAATTAAATGAATTAACCCATAAGTGGGATTATAAATTACTTCAAAAATCTTCAAACCTAAAAAATAAAAATATTATACATCTGATAGATTGGCATTTTTTGAAAAATAAAAAAAAAATAATTCAACTTATAAATGTTGGTAACATATTTGTATATATGTTAAACTGCATGTGACATTTTGACGTTTGAAAACTTGAAAATTGCCACAAATGGACATGTATGAATGGGTTTCTCTCAACATAAAACTAAGCACTGGAGCGTAACGTTGGGCCGCAGGTTCAGATCTTTGAAGATGTGGGCAGTTCTCAGATCCTATGGAGTTACTGGACTGCAAAATCACATAAAAAATGTGAGTCGACCTGTTTAAAGTGTTCTTTTTTAACAATTTAATTATGAATTTCTAGTTTTTTTTTGGTGGTATGATTTAGAAGTTATGGGTGGCGCAACAGTGTAATGGTTAAGGCGCCTGAAACTGCTGTTGCAGTGTCTTAGTTCAAATGCAAACGAGATCCTCGTCTGCCATGTGCACTATAGATGATGCTTTGACGCACCTAGTCTTGATATCTCTGAAAAATGGAGCAAAAAGCGAATTTTAAATAATAAATTTTACTAAAATAGTTTAAATTATTTTATGTAATCATAATATTAATTGGGATTAAGTAAAAATGTCAAACAAACATTTATTGTATAATTCATTTCAAATTTGTTAACTTTTAAAATCAATTATTCTAAAAGTTTTCATATTTTCAACATTCTTGACAAGTATTGTACTAATATATTTTAAACAAACACAAACATTTAACTGGATTATAATTCAAAAACCTTTGCAGCACTGCAAGATGGCAAAATATTTTGAGACTCTAATGTTGACAGACGCCAGATTTCAAATAGTTGGACAGGTAACCCTTGGCCTTGTCTGCTTCAAGCTGCGAGTAAGTTCAAACTTCGATTCAAGAATTGAAAAAATTGAAAAATCTTTTTTCTGATTTTTTCATTAATTCGTTAAAATAAACTAACGATAATTTACACAGTGCTTGTTTTGCTTTTTAAGATTAAAAACAGACCGACTAATATTTGAATGTGTGTTTTAAATTAATAATAGCTTAATCCAACTATTTGCCAGAAACTTTTAAATTTGTTGCCGATCATTTCAACAATTTTTTGTAAAATTCTCACTAGGACAATCAGCTGACTGAGAAGTTGCTCAGTTCCTTGAATTCATCAGGCAAGATGCATCTGGTTCCTGCAGCTGTTAATGACGACTACATCATCAGGTCGGTTCATTTCTCTCAAAACTCTCATTTTATTATTTTCGAGAAGTGCAATCAACAATAACAACAACAAACAACAAGCACACAGGAATCAACAACGTATCACGCATATGTTGCCTGTGTATTTGAAACCGATCACTGCTACAACAGTTACAAGCATCTTAACCATTACGCCATTGAGCCACTTATTGATAAAATTGTGAAATCATTTTAAGTAAAAATGAATCTAAACCAAGGGTGGCCGTAGTTTTCAAGCTTTTTTCGCCAAAAAGTGTTGTCAGCCAGACATTAAAACAAAGAAGCCACAAATCTTAAAAAAAGTTTCCCCCGGGTCTAAAAAATTTGCTATTTAAGTACATTACAAATGCGGCCCCTTAAAGGTAATCCCCTCAATGCGGCCCTCACAGCAAAAAGCTTGCCCGCCGCTGATTTAAACAATTTAATTAATCTCCAAAAGGTTTGCCGTATGTTTCCAAAAGATAAATGAAGACCACATTAGGAAGTCTTGGGAAATTATCAGAGACACGGCAACGAAAATCCTTAACGACACTGAGTAAGAAACCTCAAAACAATATTTAAAATTTTTTTTACTGATTTTTATAAAGTTTGATCAGTGATTTGAAAGTAATTTTACAGAACAAAACTTAACATTTTCATTTTAAACGATCAACCCAACGATTCCAAACAGAAATGACCACGGACATTACTGCAATGGCGAGATGATGACAGACAAGTGAACAAGGTCATCTTCAAGTATCTCATGAACATTATTTGGAATCATTTCAATCATAAATTTCACTAAATTGAACTTTTTCACAATACCTCGATTGAAATGTAGTTACTAGATCGCAATTTTATTTGTTAACAAATTTCTCCAGAAAACGTAGGCAATGCCAACTGTCATTTGATTACGAACATTCAAACTTGGAATGACAAAAAAATAAAATAAATGTTTTTGAATATGCCAACAGAATTAATTTTGCCCTTTTTTTTAAATTTGGAATTCAAATTTATTATTTTTAAATAGAATTTAAAATGACTTTTTATTTTTTTTTCATTTTAGCCTAGCATAAAATAATCCTTATAAAACCAATGAACATCTATTGATAAATTTAATTTTTTACAAATTTTCGTTAATTTTATCTTTTCAAAAATATATAAATCCTGAATAAAGTTAAACAATTTCTTTAGGTTTAGTGATTAAATTCATCAAGACCCATCATTCCGTTGTTTTGTTCTAAAGAATTATTGAAAAGAATAATAAGTTTAGCTTAACGAAGTAAAATTTTTAAATTTTAAAGAAAAATTGTTCAGTGTCATAAACCTATTCTGGTATAAAATGTAATAACCGGTACTTAAATGATACAAATGTGTTTAAATATTGTATGCCGTAGTATTATCAAAATGGTATAATGAAGATTTATGTGTCTATTTTGTAGTTCGTACAGTTATAATATATCGAAAAAATTTTAGTGATAGTTTTGTCAATATATGAACTGTATAAATTATACATGATAAATAGACGCATACATAGAAACAACGATGAATACATAAAGAAAATAAGGAGGAGATAAAAAGAAAGACAGACAGAGAGAAAGAGAGAGAGAGAGAATAAACTTGTTGTCGCTTCATTTTCATTTTTGAATAATTTATGAGATGATCAAATACTATATGAGAAAGAAATTTTAAGAAAATTTTTTATGATAATAATTTTTAAATTTGTCATTGAGTGAAGCTTTCAGTAGCATGTATTAGCTCAGAAAAGACTACACTAAATTTAATACAATTTTTGACAGATCTTTAAATAATTGAAATAAATTCAACTCAGTGTAGTAAGAAAATATTTTGAATAAAGTTTTTTGAAATATGGATTCAAAGGAATTTCGCCAGAGAGGTCGAGAAATGGTGGATTATATTGCAGACTACTTTGAAAACATTGAACAGAGACGGGTCTTCCCAGATGTCCAACCCGGATATTTGAAGGAACTGGTGCCAAGTGAACCGCCTCAGTGTCCGGATTCATGGGATAACATAATGAAAGACATTGATAAGGCCATCTTGCCCGGAGTTGGTTGAAACTGGTTTACTTTTTTTTAAACTATTGCCTTGCATATTGTAACAGTTGCTGCGTTTTTCATATTCTGATTTTATAAATTAAAAAAACATTCACAGCAACGCCTAGTTAAGATATTATTACAACGAATGATTTTTTAATTTTGATTTTATCCACTTATCTACTTTTAAAAACAAAGGTGTGAACATGTATTTTCAAATTTTCTTTTTCGGAAACGAAAAATTACTTTTTAGTGATTTTCGGTAAATATTTAAAAAATCTTTTCATAATAATTTTGTCTAAATCTTACTGTAATCAATTCATTATCAAAGTTTGCCCATTCCAAAATAGCATATCTATTCAACAAAACTTGCATTCAAACAACAGGTAACTCACTGGCAACATCCTCATTTCCACGCCTTCTACCCATGGACACAATCTTACCCTTCCATTCTGGCTGACTTTTTGGTCGATGCATTAAGTTCTGCTGGTTTTTCATGGGTTAGAAAACTTCAAATCATTTCATAAATCCTAATATAATTTATGCTAATGGGAATATCAAATATAAAATTAAGACTAATAAATGGTCAGATAAAAAAAAATGGTCACCGAGTTAGCTCACTCGGTAGAAGTGCCATTTCTCGCGATGCTACTACGCGAGGGCGTGGTTCGAATACTGTCTGTCCAAAAACTCAAAACTGAATACTGGATACAATCTAAACCATTCATGTGGTGTAGATGGTATAGAGACTTTGTAGCACGAAAGTTAAAACACAGGTATGGTAGAGTAACATGTAAGCAAGCTCTGCGTTCGAGAGGGCCGTATCATAAAAACTAAAAAAAAATTTTACAAATACGTTTTAAGACATACAAAAACGACGATACAAAATATACAAATTTTAGATTTGTATGATGATTGTATGATTTAGATTTTAGATGAACTTAATCATATGTACTAAGAAAAAAATATTAAAAGATTGTCAGCTTATCGTCCAAGCACACGCATATAAAATGACATTTGACCATCCGTAGCAAATTTTGTTATGACAGTAGCCAAAATTTCGTAAACATAAAAATAAACTTCCAAACCTAGGCCTCATGTCCTGCATCTACTGAACTCGAAATTGCCGTCATGGATTGGCTGGGTGAGTGAAGATTGGAAAGTTTACGTATCTTTGTTTATCTATCTATGTTAATATGCAGGTAGATATAAATAAAAATAGAGAGAAAGAGAGAGAGAGAAAGAGAGAAAAAGAGAGAGAAAATAAATGAGGAGAATAATGAAAAAAAAGAAAAATATTAACAATTGTGTTTGAGAAGCGTCTGAGCGTACAATACAAAATATATAAACCATTAACGACACACACACTCGTACACACACACACACACACACACACACACACACACACACACACACACACACACACACACACACACATCCAAACACACACATATACACGCACGCAACACACACACACACATCCACACACACACATACACACACACACGTACACACACAAACAACAGCCAACATGTTAGGTCTACCAGAAAAATTTCATCATTGCAGAGGAGCAGGAGGCGGAGTAACGCAGGTAAGTTTGTTTGCAGTCGTAATAAATAGTGGTTTATTTGTGTAGTAGTACTAGCATCAGCAGCAGCATAGTGGCAGCAACCGTAGCAGCAGCAGCAGTAGTGGCAGCAACCGAAACAGCAGCAGCAGTAGTGGCAGCAACCGTAACAGCAGCAGCAGTAGTGGCAGCAACCGTAGCAGCAGCAGCAGCAGTAGTTGTAGTAGTATTAAGTCACTCTATGGATATGTAAAAAAAAGCCAGCAATTGCAATTGTGTTGTTGATCGCACTGCCAGGCAGTTATATTAATTTCCTCTCGTCTAAATATCACACCCTGTTAAACAAACTATTTTAATTGTTAAGTATTTAAATATTATGTTCTTCTAGCAACATTTTTTAACAGATTTTCAAAATGTATGGCACAGTTATTTTGGTATAAGTTTATCTTGCGGTAACTCGTAACGATCATTTTAGAACTCTGCAGGCGAATGCTTAATCGTTAGCATGCTGGCAGCCAGGCATAACGCTCTGAAACATCTGAGCTCCATCTACCCGAATGAAGATGCAGCAGTACTACTCTCCAAACTTGTGATCTATCATTCTAAACTTGTTGGTTAACTTTGTAATTTGACTAAACTTTTTAAATAAATAAATAAATAAAATCAGTCGTTATTATTTGCAGTGTAAAACTCATCACCTTTATACTGATATTTACTTTCCTAGTAATGTGTATTTTTTCTATAAAATTATTCTCAGCATGCAAAATGTAAAGCCATTTTTTAAAAATTGATTTTGACCGATAAAAATCCATAATTTGGTTTATTAATTTAACTTTTAATAAAGGACTATAAACTAATATAAAAATAGATAATTAATTAATCGATCGATTATGTGTTGTCAAGTTAGTCTACCAGTTGATATAAATGGTTTGGTTGGTCAAATAAAAAGTTATTTTATTTCTTAATCGCATCTTTGAGCATGAGCATGTTTAATGACGTGATGGCATTAAGAAAGTATATAAAATATATATTTGATGAACCATGATATTTCTTTCATAGTAAATATCGAACACACGTAGCATTGTCAAAAGTCACCATGTAAACTTAACCATTATATGTACAATCCCCCCCACACACACACGCACGCACGCACACACACACACGCACGCACACACACGCGCGCACACACGCACAAACACACACAGATATCAATACATTATAGTTAGTTTAGTGTGAAATTTTTTTAATAAATTTGTTAGAAAAAATTCAATTGCAGATGTTGCCAAATGCTTTTATCTATGCAATATGTTGCGCCTAGACACGCTTACATTACATTTCAAAAAAATTCCGTAATAAGTTTTATCATGTTAACTTATATTAGGCAACATTTATAAGTGAAAAATAATTTGAAAGTATACATCAGTTTTACAAATTAGTTTTGACTTGAAGAAAATTAATTTTTTTAATTCATTCAACAATTGTTTCGTGTATCATTGAGATTTTTTTCATTTTTATTTGTCATCCCACTCAGGCCCATGAAAATTTTTTTGTTGGCGTTTAAGTATTATTTTTCTTCTATTTTTGCTGCTTAAAAATTAATCCTACATTTCAAAATGTACAAGCTATGTGTTGTCAACTACCATCTAATATTACGAACCTCGGGTGGCTATAACTTGCAGCGTAACTTTCGCTATAACGATTTTCTTGCATTTATTTTTGATACAATCCGCATCTTTTATTCATTTTTGTATTATCTAATTGATTTATTTCTTAAATACGTAAACCCTGCATCATTTAATTATGAATTTCTTTAAGAAGTTGCTCATTGAATTAGTGCTTAACAGTTGTCGCAAATTTTAAATTCACTTTAATTTTACACACATTAAGTCAAATGAAATTTTTCAAAAATGAACCTTAAGAAACAGACAAGTTTTTTAAATTTCAAAATTCGAAGGCACATTCTTGCGTGGAAAAAGCTGGAATGGTGTTATTAATAAAAACGAAGGGGTTAGACTTCGACGACAAGCATTCCCTAAGAGGTCATACACTTGAGACAGCGATTGAAGTAAGTTTTATGTTCTCTCTCATAGTAAAAATTTTATAGGAATATATCTTGAACATTTGAAACAAAAAAGCTTGTAGTTAATCTGTGTCTCTGAGTCGGATTGTTTATATGAAAGGCAGAGCTCTGCCGTTGATTGTGTCGATCACTTATTACTTTTACGCAAGCTCCAATATTCATTTGGAGTATCTGGTTTTGTTCTTCAATGGATTGAGCCATACCTTTCTGGTCGTACTCAACAAGCTCTTTTCATATCTAATTTGACATATGTTGAAACTATCATACGGTGTTCCTCAGGGGTCGGTTCTCGGCACCCTCTTGTTTGTGTTGTACACTGCAGATGTTTTTAAAACCATTGACAGATATAATTTCAATCACAGTCCTGCTGATGATGTTTAGATCATTGCTAGTGCCCTTCACTGTCGTTTTGATGATCTGGTCTGTGGACTCAGATCATGGTTCTTGGAAATTAATGAGTGGGTGATTGCTGATAGGCTTAAATTGAATCAATCAAAAACTCAGTTTTTACCGGTTGGCACTAGGCAGAAATTGGAAAAAATGAACGTTGAGTCTATCAGACTTGGTGATTCTGACATTGAATTTTACACATCTGCTCGCAACCTGGGTACTGGCGATCTTTAAACAAGCATCCTCTTCAATGTCTTGTTCATTCCTTTATCCACTCAAAAATAGACTATAGCAAAAGTCTATATTACTCTGTCTGGTGTGAATATGTCTTCAAGATTTCAGTCGGTTCAAAATTGGGCTGCAAAGTTGGTTTTAAGTAGCCTTAAATATGATCACGTTAAGCCAATTCTTTTTGCTCCTTACTGGCTTCCGGTTTATTAAGAGTTATTTTCAAGATATGTTTTTATGGTTTTCAAATGTATTAAGAGAGTTGCTCCTAAATATTTAACTGACAGAATCATTCCTAGAACAATGCCACTGCTGAGTCAAACATTGCGCTCTGACAATTCAGGTTTACTGTTTGTACCTGACACAAACTTGGCTCTTGGTCGAAGGAATTTCTCCGTAATGGGTCCTGCTGTCTGGAATGGTTTGCCTAGAGACCTTTGTGATCCTGCGCTGGCTGTTATTCAATTTTGTAAAAGGCAGAAACACCATTTTCATGTCCAAACTTACCCGTGCTAATATCTTTTCTTCTCCATACACTGCATGGCTTCAATAAAGTTCTACGCGATGTACTGCAATGATCGTTAGCACCTCTCAGATCTTTAAAAAAGGGCGCTCACAAACACACCAATATTAATTTTATTAATGATATAATAATAATAATAATGATAATAACATCAGCTTCCTTAATATTACTTTATATCGTTTTACTCTATTGTTATGTTAGCATTATTAACAAGTGTTTTTTGTCAACTTTTTGCAACTATTTTTAAGATAATTATATAAAAAAAATTCTCAGGATGATGAACGCAAGGGACTTTATCCATTTTTTGTTAGTCTTTTTTCTTCTTTTAAGTTTATAATAAAAGAGATACAAACAATTTTCATTCATTTCTTAAATCGTAACGTTGATAACAACCACAACAAATCCAACACCCACAACATCTACCTCAGGTGTTGGCGACTCTGGGCACGACTCCCGTCGGTTCGTTTGATAACATCCAAGAAATAGGTGTCATTTTTTAAAATATGCCTTTCAACCAATTGATTTTCGTACTTTAGTTTCAACCATTTAGAACATTTTTAAAGTGAATTCATTAAAACTTACCAATATTTCCAAAAATTTTAAATGCTTTGTTCTCACTTTCAACTCCATAATTTACATTCATGGTAGTTTAAACTTCATATAAAAGCATTCCCGATAAATTAAATTCTATATATAAGAATTCATGATAGTTTAAACCCACACAGGAGAGGTGTGTAATAGGAGGAGGATTTGGTTGCATGTAGACGCAGCATATGCCGGCTCATCATTCATATGCCCCGAGATGAGGACACAAATGAACGGAATTAAAGTGGGCTGTTGAGAGATTATATTTGATAGCTACACAACGCAATTTGAACGTATTAACATAATTTATGCAAATTCGAAAAGGATTTGTAGATTGATGAATGTATAATAGAAACTCAGCAGTGCGTTTGTATAATGTTTAAGCTGTCTGAAACTAATGTTTAAGCTGTCTGAAAGAGATGTACCTTCAATATTTGTGATTCGCTGATAAGCATGTTTCATATTATTTCTTGTTAATCCTTTCAAAAAAAAACACACAAAACATTTCACTGTAAAATTATACACAACAGAATGTGAATTCACTAAACATAAATTTGCACAAATGGATGCTGATGAACTCTGAAAGTTCTGCCATCTGGTTCGTTTTCTCATTGTTTTTGTCTCAGTTCTGAACGTTTCAATATTTTCACTCTTTTTAAAAGTTGTTTTCATAAATACTCATATAAATTTGAAACATATTTTCGAAAATTGGCAAGCTTTTTACCCACAAAGTTCCAACACTTTATTCAGTATAACTTTTTTAAATTGTTTAATTTAATATTAAACATTTCGACTGTTTTTAAATGACTTCGTGGCATGAATACTGCTCCAAAACTCAAATAAAACCGAAGCGAACAAAAAAAGCTAATTTCTTGAAACTGATGTAAAATCCTTTTCATTTAATAAGCCATTTTGAAATTTAAATTTTGAAAAACTACAAATGAAATATGTCTACAGTTTAAAGTAAATATATTAATCACTTTTTAACGATTTCAATGCACTCTGCAACTTGAATTAAGAACACGTGTAAGAACATTTTCTAGTTTTGATTAAATGGCTTTGAATGAAAAAATCTTCTAAGAATAATGAACGCAAAGAACTTTAAGATTACATTGGTTAATATGTTTAAGTTTAAAATTAAACCGAGCATATAATTGTATATAAAGGATAGATGATAAGAAAGTTCTGATAGAAACAATGGCCATCGAGCCGTTATATCTGCAACACCATCTTTCAGGTTTTTAATGTTATTACAAATAAATGATGTTTTCAATAACTAGTACAGAAATATATCAATATATCATAAAATTTATAAAGGCTCACTATGAATTATTTTTATTTCTATTCAATATATTTTTGGCTAAGTGTGAAACAATTGTTTTTAAATTTAGAAGTGATATATCTTAAAGATGATTCTATCAACTTATATTTTCAAATCCATTTGAATAAAACTTGACAAACCGCAAAAATCTACTGCAGATCGAACAGTCGAATTCCGTGTGGGTAAAACTCATTAACTCGTGTTCAACTCTACTTTGAAATTTAGTTAAATAATTTTTAATTTTTTGAAAAGTTATTTTAATTAAAACACAAACAAATTGATACTGCTGTGACAAGAATTTTTTATCTTCAAAAAAGAATTGGAGCATCTCGCTTTGTAGAAAGTTTAGATCGTTGAAAATATGGGCTGTGATCAGATCCTATGGAATTTCTGGCTTGCAGAGGCACATAAGAAATGTTAGTATACAAGCAATTAGCTTTGCTTCTTCTCTTAATTCATTCCTTTTCATTTTGCTTGGATGAGTTTTGTTAAATAGGTTTGTCATAATGACTAAGTGCTTGGCCTTGCTGTGGTATTGACTGGAACCTGATGAAAAGATTTCCAGGCTTATCAATGCAATGTTTGTCATGCGTTGAGTCGCGTGTATTTATTTACATGCACCCTGTGTTTGCTGTTGTAGTAACTTTAGAAGAATGCTGAAAAGAGAATTATAAAATATGGTATTATAGTTTATGAAATTTTCCAACTTAAAAAACTTAGTTATTTAATGATGAATTCTAATTCATCGGCAGCATTGCAAACTTGCAAAGTATTTTGAATCTCTAATGCTGTCCGATTCGAGATTTCAAGTAATTGGAACAGTTAATCTCGGACTGGTTTGCTTCAAGTTAAAAGTATGATCATTTAATTGTTATTTGTTGGGAAAAAGTGTATAATTCTCCAGAACAAAAATCATTGTTGACAATGGCATAGAAATTAAAAATAAACGATCTGATACGTTTTCAATATGAGAATTGTATGAATGATTAAATGAAGAAAAAAATTTGTTCTGAATGATTTTGCTACCTGCCAAAAGAATGTTTTTAAATAAATTAGAACAACCATCTAACTGAGAAGCTACTCAGCACTCTGAACTCCTCGGGCAAGATGTATCTTGTACCGGCAGCTGTAAATGAGGATTTTATCATTAGGTTCGTTGGCTTAAAATTCAGTCTAAAGTCATTTATTGTTAAATTTTTAATCAGATTATTTTTTTGTGAGTCTTGCGTTTGCGAAATTTTATACTTTTACAAAGTTTATTTTAGTAAGTTTTTTTATAATCCATTTGAATATAATTTGTCGCAACGTGTAAAATCATTATAAGATTTTTCAATTTCGAGTTTTTGAAAGAAAAAAATTTAATGAAATTAGGTCAAAACTATCAGTACCTCAATATAACAATATCAGTTTAAACTGTTCAATTTAATAATAAAATCGATATGTTACAAGTTAAGAATAATTTTTTTCGCTAGATATGTTATATGCTATGAAAAAATGAACGAAAGACTTATTGAAGAATCTTGGAATATCATTAGAAATCTGGCCTCTGAAATTTTGAATCAGAACTATGAGGAAAAATAACAAATAACTTGGCAAAATCTTTTCATTGACAATCAGTAGGCAGTTTTGCCATAATTGAGACAAAATTTTTGCAATCTGTTTTAAAAGCTGCTGTGACTCTCAAAAACAGTAAAATTTGATTAGGTTTTGATTGCAGTAATTAATGAAAAAAATATGATCACACAAACTGATTCTGAAATCCATAGCTACAAAACTATATTTGAATACTCTAACGCTATTGTCATTATAAACATACGAATATAAATTATTAAATATTATAGTTTTTTTTTCAGGGAAAAGGTTTTAACTCGGAAATTATATAATAATAAAATATTATTTTAACATAATCTTAAATTTATTATGTTTTTATATTGGGAGTTTTGTTACATTAAAGTATTGTGTCATCAGAATCTGAGTTTAATTTATTATGTTGTTAAATCTATGCTTCATGCTAAGTAACGAAGAGTTGTCGAAATGCCATGTCATATGTTTTCTCTTGTTACAAAAATTAAAAATGCCCACTGAATCTAGAAGAATAAACTAAACCTTAATATTTTGTAAGAAACAAACGCATTTAATTTATTTTTTCTTTATTTAATAGAACTTTGCTAATGAAAATTGGCTTTAAACACGTACTAACCAACTGAAATGAAAAATATTTCTGAAAAGCCTGAAATGTAACGTTAAAATTCTTTCAATAGAAAAATTAAAAGTGTTGGAGTCAGATATTTTTCATCTGATTCCCACACCCTGTTTAAAACTTGTGGAACAATTCTTCTTCTTCAAAACTTTTTATCCTACCAGCACTACCTACGTCTCTCTTAATTTTCTAATTCATTGAAGTGAAATCTAGATTTTATGCCATTTAATAAATTTTATAAAAAAAATCAACGATTGGCGAAAAATATTTTGAGAAATTTATTTGGTAAGCTTAACTAAGTCAAATGATTAATATACACTATGAATTTCATCAGAAAAATTCAAACAGAGACAAGTTTAATCAATGAATATGTTGAAACTTGCGAATTATTTCCAAAAGTCACAACACCGACACAACATTGAAGAGTTTGATTGCAATTAAATTAACGCCTAATAATTCTACGTGTGACGTGTAAGAACTCGCTTACCTACTTGCGAGATACACATTAACACAAACACGTTGGAATTTTCGCTAAAATTTGTTAAATCTTTTCTCATATTAATATTAAAATGACTTTTAGACCTTGAAATATTATTTTTCAATATAAATGTTTTACAGCTTTAGATGCACAAATGAATTCACACACGTATAGATATGGTAATTTGGTATTTGCGGTAACTTATGTACAAATACATATCACAATTTATCTTACTTACGACTAGAAACTTATCTGTATGTTAACACTCTTAAAATTGGTAACAGAAAAATTGTTGAAATAATTTTAAAATGAGACTAATTTATAAATATGAAATTATACCTAGTAACAAACAAAAATAATGAAGAATTTAATTTTTCTTCTTATCCTTACTAGACTCGAATTCTTGATTATTATTGGTTTGGCTGTAGGAACTTGATAATCTGTTGGGCCCAGTAGAATCAGTAGCGAATTCTTGACAACTTTCTCTACTGTCGCAACTCTCGACGCTGCATGAGTGCAGCTCTTCAGTGCAGCTGCTTTCGACCTTCATCTTCTTCTTACGCTCGATACTCATGGATCTGAGCAACTGCGGTTTGTATAGCTTCGGATCGCTGATCATCCTCAGAAGCATGTTGCGTCTCTTGTAGGACGCCAGAGGTTTCCCGTGTTTGTTGGATGAAGATGCGTTCGAGTTTACTGCAGTGGCGTCGGCGGTTGCTGCGGCTGGCTCAGGGAGAGACCTGATAGATGGAATGGATGGGATGTTGTCGTCAAATGGAAAGACTTCATCATCGTCGTTGTCGTCGGTCTCTTCAAACGTTTCGTTGCTGTTTGTGTTGCCGAGACCATCAAAATCTAGAGTCAATTTTTTTTCTGAGTCTTTCGTGTTAATTTGCGTCCCACAATTGTTCGATTCTGGTTTGTCTCCGTTTGAAAATTTTTGTGAACTACTTTTAACATCCGACTTTTTCTTTTTTATGGAATTCTGGGAAAAAATATTTACAATTTTTCACTTTGAGAAATTATGATCAAAGTTTTGAAGTGTTTTTAAGAGTTTTGTAAAGTTTCGTTACGACGTGATAAATTATGTAAACTATTTCCAAAATTTGATTTATATATTTTTCTTCAAAATAATAAAAAATCAAAATAAATCGTAACCTTCTTAGTACTGTGTTGGCTCTCATCCCCCTTGGCTTCGTCAGCGTCATCAATCTGATTTCATGCAAAGAACATTTCAAACAAGAGACAACAAATTTCCAATTCTTACAAATTACTCACGAAATAATGGAAGTTAAATGGAAAGGAAAAAACCATCCATTACACACGAATTCATCGAGATCAGATGGAATGAAAATCACCCATTACACTCGATGTAATTGAAATTGATTGGGAAAAATCATGGATATCTTACCTCTAGGGAAGCAATTTTTTCAAAAACTTTTGCCACTTCGATGAAATTTTCCTTGCATGTCTCCAGTACGATGGCTGCCATCTCCAGTACCACACACCATGCGTACTTTATGTCAGCCTCCTTGGCTCTTTGGTGGCACACTGCGAACCTTTTTTTTATTTTTAATCTATTTATTTATTCAACACAACGTGACCAGAGGGCCCAACGGACCACTTATCCAATCAGGAAGAAAAAAGAAATGTTATAAAGCTAGGCAATTGGCAGCAAATAATATAAACATTAATAAAATAAATAATATAAAATATTAATAAAAAAAATGTATTTATATAATTAATGAATATAATATCAACTTTCTTCTAGTAACTGTTTTTCATAAATTTCGTTTAACGAATTACTAAATAAAAAACCAACCTGATGACGTAGCTATCGTTGATGAGTGCCGGTACCATGTGTAGCTTGCCGGACAGGTTTATGGATCTCATTAACATTTGGGTGTAAAAGTTGTGACCCTACGAAAAATTTCACTACTTTTTGAAAATTCCATTTTCAACAAAAAAAAATATTTACAATACAGTTAAGCGTGTTCTATTATTAATACGATTTTAATTTGCCTCAGAGAGATGCTTGCTTGCCAAACGTCTTAAGACATACACCAACAGATTTGTATCAACTCTCTAAAATTGACAATATGAAACAACAAAATAGATTGTTTTAGTGAGAAAATAAAGAGAAAACCTTAAGTCTGAAGCAGACGAGTCCTAAACTAACTTCTCCGAGAACTTCAAACCTGCCATCTGTCAGCACTAAGGATTCGAACAACTTTGCCAACGTGCAGTGCTGTCAGAAAAACAACTTTTAGTACAATGAGAGTGGAGAAGTGTTGAAATATATTTTTAATTAATACCGATGTATTGAAACACGTGCGTGATGATCATTAAGAAATTCTTGAAGAAATTTGAAATGCATCGACACGGTGGTCGTGTAGAATTGAGATCTACGCTTTAGTGTGTGATGCATCAATCCACAAGCGTTCACACACACACACACACACACACACACACACACACACACACACACACACACACACACTGTGTAACTTACTTCTTACACTTCTGAAAAATACCAAAAAGGCTTAAAACATAAATATTATAAAAACCAAAAAATTTATTTAAATATAACACATTTCTGATGTAGCTTTGCAGTCCACTGACTCCGTAATTTCTAATGACAAACCACAGTTTCAGCGAACGAAATCTCCGACTGAGCGGAATGCCCCAGTGCTAGAAATTGAAATATAACATCATTTTTATCAAATATTCTCTAGTTTGTATTTGTTTTCTATCTTAATTGGTTATCAACATAAAATGTGTTTTTACGAACAGTAATTTTTATTACAATAAAATCATAAAACTTGACAAAATCTTGGACTCAGTTGGTTACATCAAATATAGTGTTGGGAAATTTTTTATTTATTCTATCACAACGATTCTGTACAATAAAGTTATAGCATGAAGAAGATAAAATCAGGTTAGAAAGGAATGTTCAAAAGTGGTTTTAAAGAAGGTAATTTTAATTTGTGGCATGTGTTGTGAACATTTGTAATGGAAATTTTTCAGCATCTTAATTTCATAAAGAAGTTAAAATCATACAATCGGTTTCAGCAGATTTGGGCATAAATATTAGATCCATAATTAATGAAAAAATGTGGAATAAATACTTTATTTAACATAACTATGACTACGTTAAGGCTTTGTAAGATTGAAAATTTTTTAGTTAAAGTAAAAATTTTTAAAAACATTTGTCGCTAACCCTGAAATCCACTGCTTTGTCTAAATAAAATACAATTTGTTTAAAGAATTATTAAACAAAAAAGAATCATATGAAAAA
The DNA here is from genome assembly GCF_000326865.2 of Helobdella robusta. Taxonomy (NCBI): domain Eukaryota; kingdom Metazoa; phylum Annelida; class Clitellata; order Rhynchobdellida; family Glossiphoniidae; genus Helobdella; species Helobdella robusta. The sequence continues at coordinate 208,766 of NW_008704903.1, read as the reverse complement.
AATAATTTGCTCCACCGTCAATAAAAATCATAAATAACAATTTGAAGCATATTGTAATAAACTTATCCATACAGATCTAATTTTTAACAATTAAACTTACAAATAATTTATTTTTATTTAGTAAAAACTAGTTCAAATGAGGATATCTTCCAAAAAAATCATTGAAACTCACCAGATTGAGAATGTTGCAGATACAATGGGTCAACCGTCAGTGCATTGGTCATTTCCTTCCTGTCTTCAACCCTTTGGTTGATAGAATTCATCGATTTGACAAAATTTTTATCAGTTTTTCAAGTCATTTTAAACCATTTTGATTGAAAAAAAGTATCACAAAGAATAAAATAAAAAATAAAAATATAAGCTTCAACTTTTACCAATTAAAGCAATCATTTTTTTTAAATACCAACTCCTAAATCCTAACAATTCATGGTTGTCGTTCTAAATTTTCTTATGAAATGACTTTTCTAATAAGATTTTAATAATTATTTTAAAATTTTTGAAGGTTTGATTTAATTTTGATAGACGTCATAAAAATTTCAACTTCGAAATTTCATCCTGAACCTCCTTAAATTAAATATCGTTAAAATACAGACTGACATTTTGACAAATATTAATTAAGAAGTTAATAACGGCTGTCTTTTGAAAATCATCCAATTACATTTTTAATAACATTTTTTGTGTTTGATTCGCACGTTCACATTGACAACTTACATTTTCATATTATCACGAAACACTATCCTGATTACAATGTACTATACCATATATATATCATATTTACATGATACACAATCAAACAGTGGCGTATCCAGGGAGGGGATTTGAAGGAGAACCCTCTCCCACCGGACCTTGATAGAAAAAATTGAAAATTGTACGTAAAAAACATTTTTAAAATGATCTCTCCCACAGGAGTTATTTTACAAAATTCTGGACTCCCTATTTACAATTTACACTCCCCTATTTACAATTTACACTTTTCTATTTACAATTTACACTCCCCTATTTACAATTTACACTCTTCTATTTACAATTTACACTCTACTATTTACAATTTACACCCCCTATTTACAATTTACACCCCCCTATTTACAATTTACATTCTTCCATTTACAATTTACACTCTTTTATTTACAATAACCACTCCTTTTTTTTACAATAACCACCCTTTTATTTACACTCCCCTATTTACAATTTTCTCTACTATTTACTCTTTACAATTTACTCTATTATTTACTATCCACTATTTATACACTCCTATTTACAATGCACGACATCTCACTCGTACGATTCGGACTTCCTTGTTTACACGGTTTACATTCGCGTCCGTCAAAAAAGAGATATGCCACGTATGGAACATCAGCCGTGAGGTATTTCTCCTTACTTCTGCGTCATACATTACACTCAAACTATATTTATTCAGCACTTATGGAGATAAATTTTGCAGATTTTTTTTGCTTTTTTCAATATTTAATAATTTTAAATATATAAAAATTGGCGTATTACAAATTCAAGAATATAGATTTTTCAATGTTTTATGTGTAGAGGTATTTAATTTTTACAAGTTAATTTCAAAGATATAGAATGTTTGTTTTAAAAAATGGAATATATTTATTTGTAGAATGTACATCTGTATGTTTTTAATCATTGGCTACACTACTGAACTCTATTCATTGCCTTTTAATTGCTATCCAAATACAGATTACTAAATTGAGATTTAAAAAATTGAAAATAAAAAAAAAATATTTAAAAATTTTTCGACTTCCAACGTAATACTTACCACAGAGCGGAACAGTCAAAGTTTACAAGAAGCCATTTGTTGGGGTTCATATTGAATGATCTAGCATACTGGGAAATAATAAAATAAAATTCACTTAAATATTTATTTCCGAATTATCAATTCAACCTAGTAAGATAGATTTAAAAAAATAATCATACTAATCTACCTCGATTCCAACCATCTTGTTCCTAAACTCGGGACAGATGAAAGCACTGCCGGCATAAGCAGCGTCTACATGCATCCATATCTTTTGTTTCTCGCATATCTCACCTAGCAACAGTTTTTTGAGAAGATTTGAAAGAGAAATTTTAATTTAGAAATTTAGAAAAAATGTTTTTAAAGTTGCAATTGCGTGAGAGGTTAGATATTAATAGAGTAAGCACTGTTAAAGATGTATTTACTTACCAAGCTCCTTGATATTATCGTAAGAGCAGACTGCAGTGGTTCCTAAAGTCGCACACAACTAATATAATTTTTTAAAATTTTAAATTAAAAATACAAAAATCTTTATCGGTTGATTTGAAAATTTGCGTGCGGTCAAATTTACTGTTAAATTGCCACGAAAATAAACTAACGTAAAATGGAATCAGTCCTTCATTTCGATCATCCTGAATATGAATTCATCAAAATTATTTTAAAAGATTTTCGAACTGCTGTGAAAAAAGTGTTTACAAAAATATTTGAATTGTTTTTTAATCGAGTTTGTTTTTTTTTAATTTTTTAATCATTCAACTAACATCACATAGCATCAACAAACACAAGCTAAAAACATCTGCCAAAACCGTCAACCAACCTCAATAGCCTTTTCCAATGTTCCACCTCTCAGCGAGTAATTTTCATCAATGTCCAACTCACGCATCTTCACCAACGACAGCATCCCTGCCTTTTCAACGCAAGAGTGAGCCTTCCAGTTCAACAATTTGTAATTTTAAAAACCTCTTGTTATTATTTTGATACAAGTTTATCTTTAGTAGATTGTATTTATCAATTTAGTAATTCTTGGAAAGAGAGTTTTGTTAAGGTATTTCGAAAACAAATTTTTATGAATGAAATAGTTGCCGTTACTTACAATCATTTCAAACATTTTTATAATCTATATTGTCTCATTTCATGATGTGTTGTTGATAATAAACTTTCTGTGTAGTTTTCGGGCTCATCTGATGTATTATTCTAACGTTTGAATCCGCCAATAAATGCAATTATACACTCAAAGTTCTGATTTTAAAAACGAAATAACAATAAACAACTCGGTGAATGAATTGCCGGCAGGTATAGCGTGAAAATTTTCATTCAATATCAAGTACAAAAATAAAATCAAAAACTTTTTATAAAATTTTATATTCAACTTACAAGTTTCGAGCAGTAGGCAACCAGTTTCGACAAGAGAACGCCCTCTGGTTGCTCTTTGAAGGAGGAACTCAAATCCGTCAACGCTTTGTTGCGAGCTACTAGCATGCTTACCAGGACACAATCGCTGGCTGATCCCTAGATTAACGTTAATTTTCATGAATTCTATAACGTTTTACAACATTACTTGAATTTAACATGACATTAACAAACACAATGTAAGACCAAAAATCACCAACAAGCTGCAAATACTGTTCTAAATAAAAGTACTAAGAACATTAACTTTTAAACCTAACTTTAAAAAATACGTATTTGTATAAATTCTAAAACTAGTTAGAAATGTCCAAACCTGAAGAACTCCACCGCCAGCACCACTGACATGAAGAAATTTTTGGGGCAGGTTGATCATTTTGGCTTTGGGTTTTTAGAAATAAAAGGTTCAAAAAATTAGTAATAAATAAATAAATAAATTATATATAAATATACATACATATATATATATATATATATATATATATATATATATATATATATATATATATATATATATATATATTTGCCAAGCTGTCTATATTTTTATGAAATATTTAATGGAGAAGAATAAACTGATGAACAAAATAAATAGTGATAATTTTATTTATTCCACTGAGCCAGTCTGTTTTAAAATAATATTTATTAGTTAATAATGAAAAAATACAATATATACATATAAATAATTTTAGTAGTTAGTCGAGAGAAAAATCAGTGAAGCAATCATTTATTCAATCTCACCGAGCCAATCTAACATAAGAATCTCCAATTCTGTACAGGCAGGGCTGGCGGCCTTGGGAAATTTCATTGGTATTGTTGTAGTTTATCAAGTGGATGTGTAATATTCTAATCAGTTATAAATTTAAGGGTTTTTATAAAAATGTTTTCAAATACCGTTTATAACGATATAGTATTAATAACATTATATTTTACGCGAATTAATTTAAAAATTCCATCAACAATAAACTCTTCTGTAGAAGTTTTTCCTCTGTAATTTTTCACAAAAAAAGTGTGAATGATTTTTACTTCGGCATTATAAATAACCGACACAAAAACTCGAAAAATAAAATAATAATCAAATAATAAAATAATTTCGGTGAACAAAGCCAACTGACCCAAGAAAAGCCAACGCAGGCGATACTGTCAGAAAGCATGTCCCCCAAGATGGAAGGATACGAGTTGCCGGCCGGGAAGTATGCGTGGAACCTGGGGTGCTGCCAGTGGGTTATCTGAAATAAAAGGTTATTTACCCTACGTATTTTTAATTTCATCACCCTAGCTATTTTTAATTTAATCGCCCTAGCTATTTTTGATTTCATCACCCTAGCTATTTTTAATTTCATCAAAATTTTTCTCGTTTTTTCGTATCCAGACTTTCTTGTTTTTTTTTTGAAAATCCCTACAGTAGAGTAATTTTTCATGAATTTGGTTTTAATAATTTAAATTGTTTTTGAGTTCTAGGTGGATGTGTTATACTTTGGCAGAGTTTTAAATCAACGCGCAGATAAAATGTTGATCACTCAATGTCATGTGCTTTTCGCTCGCACTAATTAGCTTATATGAACGTACGTATTGTGCATGTGTGTAAGTACCTAAATACTGCGTTCCTATTAATTAACAAATTGGGCCATGAAACGCACCATCCAAAAGCATTTTTACCATGTTGGGTAATAAGATAGTTGATAAAGTTTGAAAATCAATTAGTTGTAAATCAATATTTACAAATAATTTTTCAATTTAATTATAAATGTTTGACACACAACGGAAAACCAAACATTGCGCGCGCTTTCTTAAAAAAGAGCAACGACTCACTCCTGGCATGATGCACCTTTCCACGTCTTCCATGACCTCCTCCCACGAATCGGGATCATAGGGAGCCTCCTTTGGTACCATGTCCCTCAAGTAGCCCGGCTGAACCTCGGGTAGGACCCGTCTAGTTTCGATGTTCTCTAGGTAATCTGCTATGTAGTCAACCATCTCTCGGCCTCGCTGACGAAATTCGCTTGAATTCATTCTACAGAACTGCTCTACGACTCGAACTTATTCAGATGACAATATCGTCTACAAATTGACGCTTTTGAGTTTTATCAATTTTAGTTACTCAAAACATTTTTCAAATCTCCATATAAAAAAATCTCTAAATGAATTTATTGCGAATACAAACGATTTATGTAATTAAGAGTAAATTTTATTTCGTATAAAAAGTCAACAATTTTTTCTTGGGTTATGAATTTTTTACAAAAAAATCAATTACAACGAGCAGTTATTTTTCTGATCCGCATGAATTAATTTAAACGATTCAGCTAGATCCAATACTTTTTTAAACAAATAAACTTAAACGCATTAGTTATGTTACTTTTTGCCAAAAAATTCTCACAATTTTGCAAAATTAATGTATATTTTTTAAAATTTAATACAAACTCAAATGGTTGTTGAAGAGGGACTATCTTAAATCTAAACGAATCACAACCAAAATGACCGTTTTATAAGCTTCTAACCTCAGCAACAAATCCATAGATCATGCATACAACCTCTAGGAAAACGTCATTATGCGAATGTCGAAATGCATGTCTACGGTTAAAGTCTTTGTTTAGAAACGCGTTTCACCATACCATCTCCATATTTTACATTCATATGTATATGTTGGGTGATATTTAATTATTTCATATTAACAATGTTCTTTCTGGTATTTAGTGTTTAATATATTTTATGTACAAAACTAAACTACAAATTTTTATATAAAATGTGTGTGTGTGTGTCGGTGTGTGTGTGTGTATCGGTGTGTGTGTGTGTGTGTGTGTGTGTGTTTGTATCGGTGTGTGTGTTTGTTTACGCAAATATAAATATGTTCACTAAAATGGCATACGAACATCCTGTTTTTCATGGATAAATAATTTACATTACGAACTCACAAACATCTCTACTCAATCCTGTCCAATCTTTTCTAATCTTAACAATTTCACGCATCCCACACAATCCCACACAATTCCACACAATCCCACACAATCCCACACAATTCCACACAATCCCACACAATCCCACACAATTTCACACATCTGACACAATCCAACGCAGTCTTGTACAAACACGGAGGCTAATAATAGCTCACCTCAACATTTCTGCAAGAGACATCATATTAATCTCTAATACTTTTCTATTAAACAAATCATTAAGCGTTCTCGCCTTGTTTGTGGCATCGAGATGACATCAGAGTACATTCATGTATGTTCATATGTCTGTGTGTGTCTTTTTGTGCGCGCGTGTGTGAGTGTGTTCTGTTGAATGTGGGTGTATGTTTTGTGTGTTTGTGTGTGTTAAAAGAGAGTTTACTGTTGTTGAATGTACGTGTGTTTTGAATGTTGTGTGTGTTGTGTAGTGTGAGCGTGTGGACAGTTTTCGGTGGTAGATACTGGTAAATTCTTCCGTGTTGTGTATTATTTCATTTTCACAATAAAATGCAATGTGCTACGTTTGACATGTTATACATGTTTAGGTTTCATCAGTTCATAGGCGAGTTGCGTCGTGTCCTGTGTGATGGCTTGATTTATTTGATAGAACACATACATCAGATTTTTCTCAGTGTGGTTGAAACAATGTTTTATGCTATTTTGTGGTAGGATGTTATACAGCCCGCATAATTTTAAACAATAATCAACCATGTTCACATTAAATGTCAGTTCAATTTTATAAACCCAGCGCTTATTAACACATTGATTGATTTCATCTTAAACAATTATCGAAAAACTGGTAATTTGGATAGAAGACCATTGTTTGTGTTGTGTGTTCTTCTAAATAAATTTTATTACCTTTTCAATTTCAAACAAAAATAGATAAACAGTGATTGTAAAGGATTATATACAACTTACTTAATAATAAATTTAGTCTTCGAAGCAGAGTTAACAAGCGTTTGTAACATTAACATCACATCATCTGTTTGCAAATAGGCAAGCCTTATAATGTCAGCTCGAAATGTCTGGCGTTTGAGTGGACAACTAATTTTCGTTTATGGAGTGCAGAATTATTTTCGCACGATCGTTCAATTGAATTACACGTCAGAGAAGAGTTTTTGAAAATGATATTAAAGCCTATATATAGACAGACCATTTAAGCTACTTTGAATGAGATTATTAAACTATCAAAAAGATAAAAATTGTGATACAAACTGCTATTATTTCTTTATTGTTTTGAAAAAAAATAATCAGAATCTACTGTAAATTTTATATGCAAGATTTTGAACAATGTAAAGTATGTAAACAATCATATGAATCATTAGTATCAATTTTAGTAAAAAAGACACAATAAGTTTAGCAAAATTATTTCTTAAAACGAAAACCTTATCAGTATGAACAATCGCACCAGCTGCTACAACTACAATGCAACTAAAATAACATCAACCTCAATAACATGAACTTCATTTAATACAACGTCAACAAAGATATGACACCGAGTGCAATAAAACCGACATCAACCACAGCATCACAACAACACAAAGACATCAATCAACAACAACACAAAGACATCAACCAACAACAACACAAAGACATCAACCAACAACAACACAAAGACATCAACCAACAACAACACAAAGACATCAACCAACAACAACAACAACACCGCCTTCTTCAGAGAGTTGTTGTGTTGTGTTGTTAGCAGGTCGTAATGTCAAGAAGACGTCTAATAAAGGAAGCCCGCTTATTATTTGCCCATCGCAATCTATATTTATATTGGTTCTCTTACGGCATAAGTGGATGCCTGCATGTCAGTCTGTCTGTCTGTGTGTCTGTGTGTTTGTCTGTGTGTGTGTTGTGTCTGTTTGTCTGTGTGTGTGTGGTGTGTGTGTAAGAGTCTAAACATTAGTACAGTGGTTTTTGAGTTATTTAACTCTTTATGTAGTTCACTCTCTACATTGTCCGATGTTTTCAAGTTTTCAATGTTGACAATTTGTAGAAACAAAACAGCAAAGATCATCATGCTTTTGAAAATTAATGTGTTAACTGAAATGAGCATAAAAGTAAAGAGATAAAAATGATTTAAAACTAAAAATATTGATATAGAAAAAAATAAACCCAACTGTCTCCAGTACCAGTTATCTGCTATGGTTTTTTGAGGTTTCAATTTGTTAATTTAATGAATAAATTGCAGATTTAATTGAATTAAAATCAAATAAATTAAATTTTTTAAATGTTTTCTTACAACAAAGGTAAGCCCATGTGTATCGATGATTATTTGGAAGTTTTCGGTTGTTTCTGTTTCAACGACCAAAGTCTGTAACTCTTCAGTTTGCAATGGCCTTGGAACTTTTATTGAAGATGAAATTGACTCAATGTTTTAGAATTATTCGATAAATTATTCGATAATTTTAATTTTGCTATAGCAATCAAACCTGAAACATGTTTTTGCACCAAAAGGTTCTTACCTTGTCAAAATATTTTTGATAATGCACCAAATAATATTTTCATCACTTATTAAAACAGCGAGCAGTTAAAAATTTTCCCTACAAAATCTTCGTAATTTGATATTTGTTCTAAAAAAAAATTTACCCTCTAGCAAATATTCAAACAACATACAAATAAAGTGACTGATTTTCTTCGAACGTTTTAAAATCCAGAAGAAACCACGTAGTATCATGGGCTGCCATTCGAAAACATTCGCTGGGCTGCTCATCTTCACAAGTTTCCTTCTTAATGGCATTGACCAGCGATACAAATTCTTCAAAAATTTTCAGGTGGAACGAATGCTTGCAGTCGGGATCAATGAGTAAAATGGCTGCCCGTGGCAAGGGAAAGGCGATCAATAACAGCTACGTAGTTTTTTAGACTTAGTGTCATTTAATGGAGTCGTCGAATCATTAAATCGAATGCTTCAAATAAAAAATGACTTTTTTTAAATTATTTAAAAAGCAGGAACGAATCTTCAGAAAACATCGACAGGGGAGTTCAAAATTTCAAACTTTAAAATTTTTTACTTAAAACGCAGTTTACTTGTGTAAAATAAAACTACGTAAATCTTCAGTAAATTAAAATGTATTTGCTGAAGTGTAAGGTACTTACGTCACGCGGGCCTTACTGCTTCAATAAAATCTCAAATTTTTTTCTTCAATTTAATAAAGCATTCTTCCTAGGTATGTGTTCGGAGATAATAGGCACCCGAATTGGGATTTTAAATTAATTATTACCATTTTTGGTGTCTGTCAGTTTGTTCGCTCGATCACACAATGTTCTTCAATTCAGAAGATATTTTTACTTTTTACACTTTTTACTTCATTTCAGTAGAAAACCAACACACACACACACACACACACACCACACACACACACACACACACACACACACACATGAGCATACATACACACATAAATTTACGGGCTATGAAGAAACGAACTATAGAACGAACGACAAACCAAACAAAAAAATCGAACGAACCAACGAACGAACTAGTAAACAGCGAACGAACAAACGAACGAACTAGTAAACAACGAACGAACAGGCGAGCAGACAGAATGTTTCTAACATTATATTTGAACATTTAAAAACCGATTAAAATAGATTGACATTGAATTTCAAACATTTACAGCAGATCCAGATATTAATTTATTACAACACTAATAATATATTTTTACATTAATAGTGTGCGTGTATGTGCGTGTATGTGTGTGTATGTGTGTGTATGTATGTGTATATGTGAGAATACATATACACTTGTATGTATGTGAGATTTATGTATCTATGATATACAATTGGTATGCATTTTTTGCATAGATTAAATAAAATTCAAAATCAATAATGACGTTGAAATGTTACAAAAAGTCAAATAATGACAAAAAAAGTTGTTCATTTGTTTAGTTAAGTCACACATCAAGTTGAAAATATAGTGTCATTAATAAACAAGAAACACACACACGCACACACTTACACACTCACACACACTTATGTATATATATAGATATGTGTGTGCTTATGTTTGACATGTGTATATACGTATCATTATGGTCACATATGCACTTGTATGTGTATAGGTATGTGTATGTGTGTGGTGTGACGTATGTGTAAAAGTATGTATGCTTTTAAGCGTATGAGTTTCATTGTATGTGTGTATTTATGCGTGAATGTATGCGAGAAAACATGTCGGTATGGTTTACATCTTTAAAGTGATTTATTTACATGTAATTAAATTGTAAATGAAACGTAATTTAAAAACATCAAATACATACATATTTATAATGCATCACTTCAATAATTATAATTATAATTAATAATCATCTAACCAGCATCATATGAATTAAATAAGCATAGTCAATTAACGATACTAATACATTTAATATTTTAATTGAAAAATAATTATTGTTACAATATATTAATTATATTATTTACGTTATACATTTTTTTTTATAAAATAATGTTTTCATAATATAATTAGGTTATTGTATATACAATAAACATTTGCTTGTAATAATGAATGAATGAGTGAATGAATGAATTTAGGAATAAATGGACGAATGATTGAATGAACGGATGAAGGAATGAATGAATGAACAAACGAACGAACGAACGAACGAACGAAAGAATAAATGAATGAATGAATAAATGTGTGAATAACGAATGAAATGAATATTATTGAAAATGACAACAAGTGAAGCTTATAGTTACATTGATAAATATTACAATCCAGGGCCGGATTTAAAGTGGAACAGGAGGGCCTACCCCTTAGGGCTCTACCGAAAGGAACCTCCACAAGAAGGTGGTTTTGGTTAAAATTAGGTCTCTCCAAAGTAGATAATACAAACCAAAAAATTTTTTCAAATTTTCCGTTCCTAAAACACTCATCTTAATAAAATAATTTTAAATAAATAAATTTCTAACAAATGAAACCAAGGTTGATTAAGAAACTTTTGATATTAAGGATTTCCAGTATGTAAATAACTATGGACCTCTTTTTTATTTTCAGGAATCTGAACTAAATCTTAATTAAATAAGATTTAGTTGAGACTTCTCAACTCTCTTAAATCCCAATTAGAGTCTCAATTGAAGGTAGCACCTTTGTCGTCGCCATAGGTACCCGACCTTTGAATCCGATCCAAATTTCAATAGACAAATTATGAAAAAACTATTCATAATTAGATATTATTATAAATAATAAGTTAATAATAAGGAAATAATAATTATTGTTGTTATTTGATTTAATAGTAAGTGAAGCTTCGCTTCTCATATGACCGCTTCTCGATCCTGTATGAAAATATGGGAGAAGTTATGTGGTAAGGAAATAAAAAATTCTCGTAATATTATTATTATTATTGTAAAAATGGTAATAATAATAATTATTATTATAACTATTTCAGCAATATAATAACAAATATTATAACTAATATTAATGACGATGATGATAAAAATAATAATAAGAACAATAAAAAGATATTTTTTATTATTTTTATTATGAATATTATAATTATTCCATCCGAAACTTACCTGTTCTTTTCGATGGAGCTGAATATTAAAAAATAGTAATATTTTATTCTTCAAGTTTTAATTAGTGTTTTTCAAAAGTATCAAACACACACACACACACACACGTTCACACACGTACACAACACAGAAACACACACACAGACACACATACACAATCAAACACACACACACATTGCATCTACATTAAATCTCAATGGCATGCATCTTAACCATCTTTCCATCCAGTATTGCATTAAAATAATTACAAAATATAATAATAATAATAATTATAATAAAAATAATAATATCAATATAAATAATAATTATAATAATAATAATAATTATAATAATAATGATAATAATAATATAATCCCAACCGTCTATAATTTTGACATTCAAGTATACAGAGTTAAAAGACAGCGGGACGGATTCTTCATCATCATCATTATCATCATCATCATTGGTATCGTCATCATCATCGTCATCATCTTCTTCATCTTCATCATCATCGTCATCAGCATCTTCGTTTTCGTTATCATCATCACTCTCTATATCGTTTGTTTTCACATCACCTTCGTTTGATTTGCCTTCGATGTTCAAGTGTTCGTTATTATTGTTGTTGTTGTTGTTGTTGCTGTTGTTGTTGTTGTTGTTGCTGTTGCTGTTGTAGTTGCTGTTGTTGTTGTTATCATCATCATCGTGATTGTAAAAGTTGTACTGCTGATCATAATCAGGGATATCGTCATCTACATCGAAGCCTACATTTTTCAGATCACCATTTTGTCCACCATCACCATCATTATCTCCACCACCACCATCGCCCTCACCATCATCATTGTTACCATCAACACCACCACCATCATCATCATCACCATCAACACTACTACTTTTATTATAATTATTATTATTATTATTATTATTATTACTCCTTCTCTTGCTATTATTATTATTATTATTATTACCGTTACTATAAATAGCATCACCGTTGTTACTACTACTACTACTGCTGTTGCTATTGCTGCTGCTGCTGGCGATGCTACTACTGCTTTCCCTGGTGCTTTCGACACATTCATACTTGCCACCGTCACTCCAAGTGGCGTTTCTTATCGTGAGGACGCTGGCTATCCAGGTGTAATTGTAGTAATTGTCGACCGAATACTTATCATTGTAACTGTTGTTATTGTTGTTATTATTGTTATTATTATTATTGTTGTTATTCTTTATGTTATTATTATTATTGTTATTGTTATTAGAAGTAGTAGTAGTTGAAAATTTTGCTAGATCACCGAACGATGACACTGCAATGCGTTCGTCGTCTTTATACCACAGGAATAACGACTCGATGTTATTATTGTTATTATTGTTATTATTATTATTATTACCACTACTACTACTACTACTACCACTACTACTACTACCGTGATGATTGTTAATGTTTATGCCAAGCTGGAATGGCGATGATGAAAACAACGACAATAATGAAGATGGCGATGATGGCGATGATGATGATGATGACGATGATGATGATGATGACGATGATGATGACGATGATGATGATGACGATGATAATGATGATGATGATGACGATGACGACCACGTGATGGAAAGTGACTTGTTACAGATGATTCTTATTACACCCCCAAGTTCTGCGGTCTGCGTGCCTTCAATGGATAAGCCTGGTTGGTGGTTTTTTTGAATAAAAATAATGACGATGTTTTGTGAAATATCTTATGGTTCAATAATTATTTCGGATGAATAAATAAATGAATGAGTGAAAGAATGGATGGATGGATGGATGGATTGATGGATGGATGAGTGAATGAATGAATGTATGAATAAATGAATGAATGAATGAACGAGTGAACTAATGAATGAATGAATGTGTAAATTTATTGTTAAATTTAATGTGTTGTGATAAATCCCAACTTCATTTTTTTAGTTCAGGAAATTTTTTATACATTTATTTATTAACTCATTCATTCATTCGTTTTTTCTTTCACTTCCTCATTAGTTTGTTCATTCATCCATTCATTCATTCATCCAATCAATCATTTGTTTACTCATTCTGTCCTCCATATTTTCCATCTCTCCATCCACTAACTTTTTATTTTCAAATAGATGTCGTAGAACTTTTTCTGGTTATCTTTTGTGTTTATCTGACACTGATAGATTCCTAAATAATAAAATAATTAATATTAATTTTTCATCCAGTTATTCATTCATTCGTTCGTTCGTTCGTTTGTACTTAATTCATTCATTCCTTTCTTTCGTTTGTTCGTTCGTTCGTTCATTCATTCATTCATTCATACATTCATTCTTTCGTTCGTTCGTTCGTTCGTTCCTTTTTTCATTCGTTCGTTCGTTCAATTCTACATCGTTCGTTCAGTCATTCATTCACCTTGATCGTTGGCGGTTGTATTGTTAATAAAGAGAGACCATTTCTCAACAATGTTGTTGTTGTTGTTGTTGTTCTTTCTGAAGATGCTGTTGTATAGGTTTTTGTTGTGTTGGTTTTTGTTATATGCGAAAGTTCTGTAGTAAATATTATTACCATTATCATTATTATTATTATCGTTGTTTATCTTATTGTTACTATTATTATCGAGGATGTTTATATTTTTTTCAAATTGATGATTGACAGTTTCATCATCATCATCATCTTCTACAACATCATCATCGCCATCTTTATCATCATCATCGTCGTCGTCATCATCGTCTTCTTCTTTATCATCATCGTCATCTTTGTTGATACTTTCATCATTAAAATAGTCATTATCATCATCAACAGCAACAGCTGTAGCATCGTTGTCATCATCATCATCATCATCATCATCGTCCTCATCATCATCGTCATCATCATCAACCACAGCAGTTGTAGCATCATCATCATCATCATACGCATAGTCAATACTGTACAAGGGTAGATCGTCGTCACCATCATCATTACTATCGCTGATATCAACATCATCATCGTGATTATTATTATTATTATTATTATTATTATTATTATTATTATTGTTATTATTATTATTATTATTATTATTATTATTATTATTATTGTCATCGTCATCATTGCCGCCGTCGTTTTGTTTGTTCAGATTTTTGTTTTTTGCCGGCGACGACAAAACTTGATAAGGTCGACGCTTCGCTACTCCGGCGCTTCCGGTCACGTGACCAGAACCATTTCCGTTTCCGGCTTGGGCTTTCAAATGTCCGCTGCCGTTGTTTATGCTGTTGTCGTTCATGTTGTTGGCGGTGTTTACGATGTGGCTGTTGTCGTCGCTAGTGGCGCGTGCGTTTTCATTGAGTGTGCTGTCAAAAAAATGTTGTCGATGTTGTTGTCGTTGTTGTTGATGTTGTTGTTGTTGTTGGTGGTGGTGTACATGTTGGTGTTGTTGTTGGGGTTGTTGTTGATGTTGTTGTTGATGTTGTTTCGTTTGCAGAAACTGTTGATGATGTTGTTGCTCGCGTAGATGCCTGTCATCTTTTAATTGAGCTTTATGCATTCCGCTCACTTTCTCACTATCTCTCAATCTTTCTGAGTCTCTCACGGCCCCGCTATCTCGCCATGTTGCCATACTATTAGCATTAACATCATCTTCGACATCACCATCATCCTCATCATTGTCGAATTTTTTGTCATTTTCGCTAGATGTTCTGTTGATGTAGACTTCATGGTTGTTGTTGTTGTAGACGTTGTTGTTGTTGTTGTTGTTGTTGTTGTTGTTGTTGTTGTTGGTGTTGTATTTATTGAAATTTTTGTCGTTTATATTAACGTTATTTATAGGCTGGGATAGCTGTGTCGGATTTTGTTGCACAAGTTGATTGGAGTATTGTTGATGTTGTTGCTGTTGTTGATGTTGATGTTGTTGATGTTGTTGCTGATGATGTAATGAGTCGTGAAATAGTTGTTTGTTTTTTTGTTGTAAATAATGTAACCAACTGAGCTGATGTTGCTGTTGTTGTTGTTGTTGTTGATGTAGGCCATATTGATGTTGTTGCTGATGATGTTGTTGTTGATGATGTTGTTGTTGTTGATGATGTTGCTGAGATAGAAGCCATTGTTGATAATGTTGTTGTTGTAGTTGTTGCTGTTGTTGTAGTTGTTGTTGTTGATGTTGCTGTAGTTGTTGCTGTTGCTGTTGTTGTTGCTGTAGTTGTTGTTGTTGGTGCAGTTGTTGTCTTTCTCGCTCCTGCAGCTGTTGTTTAATGCTGGGATTCAGCGTTTGGTGATTTACTTCCCGCCAAACTGTCTCCCCGCTCTTAACGATGTGATTAGACGCACCCAACTTGCTCACTGCAGACGACACATCAACACTATCTGATCAGGTGTTAGTGTAAGAGGTATATTATGGGAGTTATTGTTGCTATTGTTGTTATTATGAGTACCTTTTATTATATTTAATGTGTAGCAGCAGCAGTAGTAGTAGCAGCAACAGTAGTAGTAGCAGCAACAGTAGTAGTAGCAGTAGTGGTATGGGGGTATTATTACTACTAATAATAAAAATAATAATGATAGTTGTAATAGATTGTAGTTTTTACAAAAAATATTAATTAATATTATTTATCAAATTACTCATCAAATACAAATTAAATTACCACCATCGTCATCAATTTCTTCATCATAAATATTAGTAATAGTATCAATAGCAGTAGCAGTCGTAGTAGTAGATGCAGCAGTGGTAGTTGTGGTAGCTACGTTGGCCACAATGATTTTGGTGGCTTTGTATTTGTTCTCAGTGTCTACGAACGTAAAAGTGCCAATCGTGAGTGGATGGATGTCACCTTTTTTGCGCCATGACACCTGTCGTTGATGATAATGATGGTGATGGTGGTGGTGATGATGATGAGGATGACGACGATGATGATGATCATGGTTATGATGGTGATGACGATGATGATGATGATAATGATGATGATGACGATGATGATAATGATGATGACGACGATGATGATGATCATATTGAGGACAGTAACGTTGTGATAATGTTTTCCTACCATAAATTTGAACTAAAAAAAACTTTTTTGGATGGAAAGAACGAAGAGATAATAAAAAAAAGAATATCAAACAAATTGATTGAAGAAAAGTGATAATTAATATAGAGAAAAACCAAAGAAAGGGAGAAAGAAAGACATTAAAGGCAAATACAAAGCATCGGAAAGAGAAAATACATCGGACAAACATGCCGTCAAGAAAAAAACATAAAAATAAGCAGAGAGTAAACATTTATCGAGAAAAAAAAACAAAAATAACATTATAGTAACAACATTAATAATGTCATAAAAAAAAGAATAAAGGAGAGATAAGGAGGAGAAAAAGTGAGAGCGCGAGTATTTATGCGGTTGACGAAACGTCTGGAAAGCGAGGACGGCCATAAAAATCAACAATTAAACCGAGTTTCCCGAACGTTTGCTGGAAGTTTTTCACCTATTATCGCTACTGCCGCTGCCTCTATTACTTCTACTACGTTACTGCTACTACTATTACGGCGGCCACTACTACTACTGCTACTGCTACTTTTACTACTACCACTACTACTACTACTACTACTGCTACTACTACTACTACTACTACTACTTCTACTACTACAACTATTGCTACTGCCACTACTACTACGGCTGCGGCTTCTACTACTACTACTACTACTACCGACACTACAGCTACTACTACTGCTTTTTTGTCACTCCTACTACTGCTGCAACTATACTGCTACTAAAATCGCCATTACCTTCACAGATACTATTACTACTAATGCTGCTACTACTGTTGCCACTAGCCACCTGCTACTACTACTACTACTACTTTTTAATGAAACTATTACTGCTGCTAAACTGGTAGTAGTAATAGTAGTAGTAGTAGTAGTAGTAGTAGTAGTAGTAGTAGTAGTAGTAGTAGTAGTAGTAGTAGTAGCTATTGCCGTAATAAGAGTAGTAGTAGTGGTAGTAGCTGCAGCATTACTAGCAATAGTAATGAAAATAATGTAGTAAAGGAGTTCAAGCGAAAGATATTATAATACATGAAAACATGTATTTGGCGATATGTTACCAAGATATCCATCTCATTCGCGTTTATAACTGTTGAATTGGTGTTGTTGTGGCGGTTGTTGGTGTCGTTATGTTGATGTCATGGGGCTGTTAATGTCTTTGTCGTTGTTGATGTTCGTGCTATTGATGCTGTCAGGGCTGTCGTCGTCGTGAGATTTTAAGTTGTGTCCTTGTGTAGTTGTTGTTATTGTTGTTGTTATTGTTGTTGTTGATGTTAAGTGTTGTTATTATAATACTGACGCTGATGTTGTAATAGCATCAATGCTGATGTTGCTGTTGTCTCTGTTAAATATGTTAAAGATGTTACAAATGTCGTTGTTGTTTTTGATGTAAAAATGTCGTTGTTATTGTATTGTTGTTGTTGTTTAATGTTTTCTATATTATTATTATTATTATTATTACTGCCACTACTATTATTATTGTTATCATAATTATTGTCGTTGTTATCGTTGTTATTACTGTTGTTGTTGTTGCTAAATTTGTGTATTTTAGTAGCGCTTAATTTTCTAAGGATTAAGCCATATCAGCGGAATCATAGGAAATGTATTACACACAAAAGCATTTTTATACTGCTACTTGTCTATAGGGAAGTTTGCTTTGAACAAAAAATAATAATAATAAAATAACAATAATACTAATTATTATTATTATTATACTTATTATTGCCAAAATCAACATTCATCACAGAAATATATACTACATAAAAGAATTTTGAACAAAAATTTAAAACGTACATCTTCATAGAAAAAGTGTTTTTCAAAAAAAAAAAAAAAAATATGTAAATACAAAAATTAATAAAAAACCAAACGCGTGGATAAAAATTATAACAACAGCAATGACATCAACAACATTACATCAACAACAATGACGTCACAACGACAACGACAACAATAAATCAACTAAATAACAACAATGAAAATACCCTCAGCAAACATTCGATACTACTACAGATGCACCACAACACATCACATACGGCACAATCCAACTACATTCATCACACTCTGAACAATATCCACCTACGTAGTTTTTATCCAAATCTTTCATATGTACTTATATATATATATATATATATACTTATAAATATATATATATATATATATATATATATATATTA
>NW_008704903.1:179570-180959 GCF_000326865.2 Helobdella robusta | reverse complement strand
ACAAGAAGAAGTGAGAGAGAGAGAGAGAAAGAGAAAGAAAGAGAAAGAAGAAAAAAATAACAGAGGAAGGAAAGCAAAATGCCAAAAACAAAACAGAATAGTTCAACAGATAGAAAGAAAGAAAGAAAGAAAGAAAGAAGGAGAGAAAGAAGGAGAGAGAGAAGGAGAGAGAAAAGGAGAGAGAGAATGAGAGAGAAAAGGAGAGAGAGAGCCAAAAAAACTCAGTGACTTCGAGCAAAGCAGCAGACCACAATCTTTGAATACAAATCATGTCCCAAAAAACGGATTCATTGCATTAATTAAACATCAGAAGAAATAGAGCGTAATAAGGAGTTACAATAATTGAATAACTATATCATGATATACTCAATATCTTACCTGGCTAACGATATTACGGTGATAATTTTATGGTTATGAATCATTGAATGGAGTAATGATGGAGTAAAGATAACTGGTATGAAAAGGAGTTGAAAATTTTGTAGGAACAGTATCGTTTGAAAAATTATTAGTATCAGTGTTAGTAGTAATTTTGTTATAAGTATTGGTAGTAGAAGTAGTAAGAGTTGTAATAGTAGTAGCAGTAGTTGTAGTAGCAGTAGTTGTAGTAGCAGTAGTTGTAGTAGCAGTAGTTGTAGTAGCAGTAGTTGTAGTAGCAGTAGTTGTAGTAGCAGTAGAAGTATTATCCATAGTGAAAAAATTTTTGTGTAGTAAGTTGTTGTTATAGTTGTAGTAGTAGTAGTAGTAGTAGTGGTAGTATCTGTAGTTTATTTTACAATAATAGTAGTAGTAGCTGTAGTTGTAGTAGTAGCAACAATAGCAGCAGTAGTAGTGGTAGTGGTTTTATAAGTAGTAATACTAAATGGAAATCACGTCGAGTGTTTAATTTAATTACCATTCTTGTGTATGATTCAATTTGTATATTAACATTTTTGTGTGGATTTGTGTGTAGGTGTGTATGTGTGTGTGTGTGTGTACATGTGTTTGTTTGTATGCGTGTTAGTGTGAGTTAGTATTATATATATATATGTTGTTGGTTTTTATATGAATATGTGTGTGTGTGTGTGTTTGGATTGAACGAATGAGTGAATGAACAAATTGAGTGAATGAACAAATGCATGAATGAATGAATGAATGAAAAAATGAGGCGATGAACAGAAAAGTGAATAAATAAAAGAACAAACGAACGAACGAATCCATGAACGATTGAAGTAATGCAGCCAGTAGTTCTATGAAGCCGATTCATCAATAAGTTCCATGCATTTATATTAGAATGCCAAAGAGAACGCACATTATATATGCTAGAGACCGCAAAAAATACTTATGGATACTGAAAAATTGAATAAAAATTGTAAAAAAACTGCAAATCATTGAGTAAAACTGGAGTTGAGT
>NW_008704903.1:172070-177070 GCF_000326865.2 Helobdella robusta | reverse complement strand
AAATCACCATTGAAAGGTGAAATAAAAACATGGAAATATTAATTGTTATTTTTAGATGGGAAGATGTTTTTGTTTGTTCGTTAATTGGGTTTGTATATGCATTTGTATATCTATTTGTATCTATGTATGTATGCATGCATGTAAGCATGCATGTATGTATGAATGTATGCGTGCATGTAGTATGCATGTATGTATGTATGCATGTATGAGTGAATGTAAGTATATATGTATGTATGTTTGAACCATCAATCAGCTAAATAAAGCCCTAAATCACGATAGCCCGCACAAAAAAACACATTCACTCAAACAATGGAAATAAAATGTTGAAATGAAAAACATTTCTGTAAAAAGACTTTGGTTCTATTATGAATTTGATTAGTGGAATAAAACTCATTCAAACATAGAAAAAACATTAAAAACATGCCAGTATATATACATACATACATACCTACATGCCATACATACATACATACCTACATGCCATGCAAACAAGAGAATTAAATAAACACAAACAAACAAACAAACTGACAAAAACAAACACTCACCCATACAAATAAACAAACAAACACATACAAACAAACAAATATACAAGCATACAAACAATCCACGTGACGTAACATCTAAATACATATTAGCATAAACAATAATTCATACATAAAAAGATAGCATCAATTTTTTGTCCACTGTTGCTACAGACATTTATTATTATTCTTACTATTTATTATTTTACTCTCTCTTACTCTCTCTTTCTATCTCTCTCTCTCTCTCTCTTTTATTATATTCATTATTTCGTTCATTTCATTTATTATGTGATTTTTGGATATGTGACTTTGGAGACATAAAAAAACGGTGAGAAAGAGAGAGTGACAGAGAGAGAGAAAGAGATAAAAAAAAGTAAGAGGAAAAAAAAAAAGAGAAGATAGAAAGAGAAAAAAAGAGAGAAGGGAGAGAGAGAGACATGAGAATATAAAAAATGAAATAAGGATGGGTAATGAATGAAAGATAAAATTGAATATAAATATAGAAGAAAGAGAGAAAAAGAGAAGAAAAGGAGGAGAGAAAGAGAGAAAGGAAGAAAAAGAGAGAAAGAACGATAAATAAAAGCAAAATTAAGAGCAAAAATCATATGAGAAATTACGTAGTAATTTATTTTAAAAGGAAATGACACTGATTACAATATTGATGAAGATAACGATGATGATGAGGATGACGACGATGATTAGGAAGATATATGATGATGATTGATGATACTGATGATGATATATAATGATGATAGATGATACTGATGGTGATGGTGATGATTGATGATACTGATGATGATAGATGATGATGATAGATAATACTGATGGTGATAGTGATGATATATGATGATGATATATGAGGATGTTAATAAATCATGATATATTATGATATATGAGGATGAAGATATACCATGATATATCATGACGATACCGATGATGATGGGGAGGATATCTGATGATGATGATGGCAGTGATGATGATGGCAATGATATCGTTCCGTCTTTGTTTTTACAAAGTCGCTGTAAAAACAAAGACACAAAAATGATATATGAAGGTATGATATATGATGAAGATATGTAATATGATATATAATGACAATGAGGACGGTGATGATATACGATGATGATACACGATGACGATGATGGCAATGATGATATAGTGATAGATTTAAGGACCATAGATACGTAAAAATGCTATAGATTATAAAAGGGTTATAAAGCCCGCTGATGGCGAAGTTGGTGGTGACGTAATAAAAGTGAATTTAAGTAATAAAACGCCGAAATTGCAAATATTAATGGAAGCGTATATAATAATCTTGATGCTGATGACGATGACGACGATGACGATGATGATGATGGCGATGATGATGATGACGTCATCGTGACATTAATAGTTATTAAAATTTTATGGCTAAAAATGGGGACTTTGTGAGTTTTTTTTAGAGAAAAATGTTCTCTCACCTGGGTTCCCAAAAAAAAGAAAATATTTCAATCATTTTAAACATTTTCTATCTAAAAAATTAAAGTTTATGCCTAATAAGAATAATGTCATTATGTTATTAAAGCTGTCCGAATGATATTAAGGATGTCTGATTGAATGAATAAACAAATGAGTGAATGATTGAATGATTAATTGATCGAATGAGTAAACATTAGAATGAACGAACGTGCAATCGTTTGAAAGGACAAACAGATGAACGAACAAGAAGATTCCCAGGAATCGACAAACAATCAAACAAACCAATTGACGAACAAACGAACGAACAAATGAATGAAAAATCGAATTAATTAATAAATAAACAAACAAAAAATGAAAAAGAGAACAGATTAATGATTGAAGAAATAAAATAAACAAATAAAAATTTCATCAAACAAATAGTATACCAAACAAATGGAATTATTTATAAATTAATGAGGAGGCAAAATATACACAAGTTTTCAAATAAAACAAAAAATTCTTATACAAAAATTCTAAACTGAAACATGAGTCCTGACAGTAAAAAAGATGGAGTTAATAATAAATACAGAATAATAATACAAATCAACACAAAAACGATTACATACAAACATAAATAAAAACTCACAGAATACAAACTAACCTAATAACATGCAAACAAACAATCAAATTAATACAAACCAACATACAAACTAAGAAACATACAATCAAACTATAACAAACATACAAACAAACGAACGAATAAACAAACCAACATACAAACTCAACAAAAACGAGAACTTGACAGGCACATTGTTGAGTGAATTTGCAGCACAAATGAATGAAAAACTCTCTATGGATCCAAACATACAACACTTTTTTGTATATGTATGTTTGTTTTTTGTATGTTTATGGTTTTTAAATTTTTTTATGCACTTCTGTATGTTTGATTTTTTCCTATGCCATGAAATATTTTGCAGGCTTTTTGTATAGTTTCGTACTTTCGTTAAGAAATTTTGTATTGTTTCAATGTTTTTTCTTTGTATTTCTTAACAATTTTTATATTTCATTTAGTTTTTTATTAATTATTTGATTATTTATCTCAAATTAAATCTAAAATTACTCATTAATTTAGTTTAATAATTAATTACTGAATTAATCGCTTAATTATTATCTTAAAAAAAACATTAAAAAGAGTAAATTTGAAAAACGTAGAAAATTATCATCAAATAACCCATTAGAATTTATATTTTATTATCAGCGATTCACTATGCATCTGGAAGAACAAACCTGCATCTTCATTTTTGTTGTATTTGTGTATTTTTTAGTATTTTTAAGTATAATTTTTATGTTTTGTTTTGTATTGTATTGTATAGTTTTCACTATTTCGTTATATCTTTTTATCTTTGTTTTTGTCTCCTTTCTTCCTTTCTTGCTCTCTCGCTTTCTTTCTTTTTCTCTCTTTTTTTTGCTGTTTTTCTTTTTATTGTTACCTTTATATTTCAATTTTGCTCCTAGTCTCTCCTTCTCTTTTTATTTTTTATTCTTTTTCTCTCTGTTTTCTTTTTCCTACTCTTCTCTCTCTCTCTCTTTCTCTTTCTCACTTTTTTCTTTTTCGTTGTTCTCTTAATCCTTTTCCTTACCCCCTTCTCTCTTTTTTTTATATTTTTATTGTACCCCTGATGATTCAGTTACTTTTGAATTTATTATTATTATTTTGTTTACACTTCCAACTTAATACGTATGAATGTTTTTGTACTCATGTATGTGTGTGTATGTGTGAATGGATGTACGTGTATATGTATGTATGTATGTATGTATGTATGTATGTATGTATGTATGTATGTATGTATGTATGTATGTATGTATGTATGTATGTATGTATGCATGTATGCATACATGTATGTATGTATGCGTGTGTATATGTGATTATGTGATGGTTCTTTTTTAACCAAGGGACCAGAACGAAAACAATAAAATGATGGAAAAAATGACTGTTTTCAAAGGTTTCCCTTTTAAATGAATAAATAAATTTCGGAAAAAAATTTCATTTCGTTTTAACATCCAGTGTTTTGCACCGCTGGCAAGAGAAAAAATTACGATAATGATGATGATGATGGCGCCGTTGATGATGATAATGATGACAATGTCAGTTAGCGAGTTAGCTCAGTCGGTAGAAGTGCCTTGTCTCGTGAGCCTATTACTCGATGGCAAGGTTCGAATACTGCCTGTTCGAAGTTCAAAGAACACGTTAGCGTGAATGTTGTACAGACACGGAAGATTAAAATAACAATTTAACATATATATTAACATGTAAGCAGTTCTCCATTTTATAGAACCACAATATAAAATATAATATGAAGACTGACTGCATGGTGATAGTGTAAACATAGTGATGACGATGATGAGGAGCATGTCATAATGATGATGTAGATGATATCCAAGACAATCATGATGATGTTGTTGACTCGTTAAGATGACGACGACGATGATGTGAGCTATAAATGCATTGTGATATATAACGAAATAACTTGGAACGCTTGTGGCTCCAAAGACATTCATTTTTCATTAATTCAAATTTTTAACAACAACAACAACAACAAATTGTAATAGTAAGAAGAAAAACAACAAGAGCATCACAAATAATAATAATTGTAGTAGTAGTAATAATAATAATTATTAAAACAGCTATTACTATGTTAATATAATAATCAAAAAAAAATTTATTTTTATCTAATTTCAATGAATTTTAGTAGAAGTAGTAGTAGTAATGGTAGCAGTCGTAGTAGTAGTAGTAGTAGTAAAAGTTGTAGCAGTAGTAGTAGAAACTTTGGTAGAAGTATCCGTAGTAATAGTTGTATAGTTGTATTAGTAGTAGTAGCAGCAGTAGTAGTTGAATGTAGAGTTAGTAGAATGTAAAAAATACTATCATCATCGTCACCATCATCGTCGTCACCATCATCGTCACCATCATCATCATCGTCATCATCATCGTCACCATCATCATCGTCGTCATCATCATCATCATCATCGTCACCATCATCA
>NW_008704903.1:170689-172020 GCF_000326865.2 Helobdella robusta | reverse complement strand
TTATGTTGCTGTTTGTAATGAGGAATAATAATGTTAATAATAATAATAATAATAACAATAATAATAATAATTATTATTATTATTATAATAATAAACCGAGTCGTTGGAAATAATATTGAAAGTATCAAATTGAAAATGATAGATGATTATAAGTGGAGTCCGACCTTGAAATCAGAAACGCCGGCGAAGATAATGATGGTGAAGATGGCGAGGAAGAAGATGATGATGAAAATGATAAAAACGATGATGAAAAAGATGATGATGAAGACGATGAAATAGATGATGAAAAAGATGATGAAGAAGATGATGAAGAAGATGATGGAGAAGACGATGATAAAAAAGATGATGATGAAGAAGACGATGATAAAAAGACGAAGAAAAGATGATGATAGTGTGATGATAGTTGATGACGATGATGATGTTTTCAGTAACAATGATGTCTTTTAGCTGCTTTACGATGGTGACGTGGTAATGATGTTGACGATGAAGACGACGACGACGTTTGGGTGACAGTCTTGATGATAATGACAGACAGGTGGAACGACTGTTTTAATTGCCTCTGCTAAGGTTTTTTACGACCGATGTTTAGAGAAGATGAGAGAGTAATAAAGGTGTACATGAGGAGAGAATGAAAGAAAAACAAACAAAATACAAAAAATGCAAACAAACAAAAAAAATACAATCAAACAAAAAAATACAAAATACAAGTTACAAGTTACAAAACCAACAAAACTGAATATTTGATGAGATAAAAAAACCCAAACAGAACCAAGGAAACTGATTATTTTTAAACAAAACAGAGCCACATAGATTGAATAATTGAAAGTTAACAATGATTCGTTGAATAAATAATCACGGAAATGAAAGTAGAGATGATTGCACACTAGCAAACAATTTGAACAACAATGTATCATCATTAACGAAAACAAAAACATCCAGCAAACATTTTTGAAAACCGCAAATACAGAAAAAATTTAACGCATTACTTAAAATACAAATCTCAAAAAACACAAAACGGAGTAAACTAAACTAAAACATCATCACGCAAATAAGATTATACACGTACACACACATACGCGCGCACACACGCACACACGCAAACGCACTTTCTCTCTCTCTCTCTCTCTCTCTCTCTCTCTCTCTCTCTCTCTATTTCTCTCTTTCTATTTCTTTTTACAGAAACTTAACAACAAAAGATATACAAAAAATTATACAAAAAGTATACAAAACTTCAAGAAGAGTCGTAAATTGAAAAGGAATTAATCGTTTGCGCTCTAAAAGATTGCACACACACACGCAATACACGCACACATGCACACACGCACACATAT
>NW_008704903.1:115792-169636 GCF_000326865.2 Helobdella robusta | reverse complement strand
CTGTTAATGTAGATTAAATTAATGAATGAATGAATGAATGAACAAACGAATGAACAAACAAACAAATGAATGTTCGAACGAACCAACAAATGAACGAACGAACAAACAAACGAATGAATGAACGAACGAATGAATGAACAAATAATGAACGAACGAACGAAGGTATGAATGAATAAAAAAATGAATGAATTAACACAGATACATTTGCAATCGCATGTTCATTAATAATTTTTCTCTAATGTTTTTAAACACTGCAACCCAAAACGCAATCTTTTATCATTTTCATTCATTTTTACTCTTCAATTCATTAATGGTGTTAGTAGTAGTAGTAGTAGTAGTAGTTAAAGAAGTTTGTGTAGTAGCAGTCATAGCTGCAACCGTGAAATTTGTAGTAGTAGTTGTAGCAGAACTAGTAGCTGAAGTAGTAGGAGCAAAATTATTAGCAGCTGCGGTTGCTGGTGTTGTAGTATTAGAAGCAATTGTAACAACAGTAGTAGTAGTTGAAGTTGTTGCAGTGGTAGTATTAGAAGTAGTTGTAGTAATAGCAGTAGTTGTAGTAAAAGTAGTAGTGATAGTTGTTTTTGTTGTTGTCAATGAACATAGTCTTTTCACAGCGTAAACAATAATAATTTTTTTTTAGTTTTGTTGGTTTTTTTTCATTCTCTGTCGTTACGATGGTAAGGTTTTGTTGTTGTTTTTGTTGTGGTTGTTGTTGCGATTGTTTTTGTGGTAGTTGTTATAGTTGGTTTTTTTGTTGTTGTTGTGGTTGTTGTCTTTTTTGTTGTTAATGTTGTTGGGTCAATGTATTACGCTTGCTTGAGTAGCGTTTATGTTTTAAGTCTAACTGTTGTTGTGGTTATTGTGTAAATGTTTTGCTTTTTTGTTGTTATTATTGAGAGTTGTTATTAATGTTTGTTATTAATTAATTAATTAATTATTGTTGTTATTAATGGGAGTTGTTGTAAATGCTGTTGTTGTTGTTACTGTTGTTGAGAATTGTTGTTGTTTGATGTTGAGAGTTGCTGTTGTTGTTGGTGAAAGTTGCTGCTGTTGTTGTGTTGAATTTTGTTGTTGTTGTTGTTATTGAGAGTTGTTGTAGAGTGTTGTTGTTGTCGAGTTTTGTTGTGTCAGTTTTATTAATTCGTTTTTTTCCTTGCAATGTTTCAAAACTTTAAAATTGCATTTTCTTCATGCCTTGCAGCAGCGTGTAACGCTTGCAATCAACTGCAGTCTCTTGAACAGATTAAAAAAAAATTTTCGGCTGTTTTAATCCTTCTTTTCAGTTGATTTTATTTATTTTTACTCATTTAATTTTTATTATTTAACTGCTTTTTTAGGTTTAATTCTGTCAGTTATTTTAATTTATGAAACTTGTGAAATAGTAAAACCATCAGTGTGACCTATCTAGGCAACTTAAGTGGGGTGTTTAAATTTTTCGAAAGTTGACTGGAGGTGTGAAACTTGAAAAATGTTTCATTATGTTTCAATGTTGACCGGGAGAGCCAACAATTTGGCTAAAAGCTTTCTTTTGGTCATCACGTCGTCATGATTCTTTGTGACTTTTAATACAAATACTACTCACAACATGAGGAAAGTACTCTGGTTTTAATTACTCTGATAAAAATACATGTTAGTAACATTAAAAATGTCACAATTGTAACATTAATATAACCGAAATGTTAATTATTTTGAAATTACTCTCTTCAAAATTCTCAAACTTAGCCAAGCGCTGTTGAAAAATTTCAAAAAAAAAAAAATTTTTTGGCAGATGCTTTGAAAGAAAAAAAAACCATTTATGCTGAAATTTTAAACACTGTTAATCACGCTCTATGACCTAACACTCACTCTTAATTTGTAAACTAAAAAATTAGTTTAAAAATGCAGGAAAAAATACTACTAACACAAACATCGAGAAATACTAAAGCTCTCTCTATATATAAATCTCAGGCTATGTGGGTGTAATGTGCGTTTATTTGGATGCACTGTTTGTGTTTGCTTTTGGCTAGTGCCTTTAAAACTTTCTAAGAAGATTTATACATAAAATAATAACTAATCAGTATTTTAATTAATAAAAAATAAATAAACGAATGATAATATAAGAACAAATAAATAAATATAAAATTTATAACAGAAAGAATAAAAAAATAGCTAAGATATGGCCACAAAAAGAAATCATTTAAGAGCGGATGTTGAATAAATGAAACTACGCGGTGGAAAAATAGATTGAAAATTAAATTAGAAGAAAGATAAACAAACAAAGAATATAAAACTTAAAAAGAAGAAAACAATAAAACAGAATGAACCAAGAATACAAACAAAAAACTTCATCATAAAAACACTTGAGCAAACATAATATATCAATAGAAGCAAGTAAAATAACAAAAACAAAGAATACTTATTAGAACAAAATATAGCTCGAAGAATATTAAAATATTGCGAAAAATAAGAAAAACATCATAAAATAAACAAACAATAATCAAAAAGCCTAAATAAAACACAAAACAAATATATCAGTAATTAATCCAATGGAGATAAATTAAATAAATTAGACAAAATAATTTAGGAAAGAAAAATATTGACAAATATTGCCAAATCTTAGTCAGCGGGAAGCCTAAAGGTGTATTTCTTAAGAGAAGAACAAAGCAGTGACGTCAAACATGACCGATGTGAAGATGGTATTCTAAAAAACGCCAACGATTGGTTTGTGAACGCTGATTTGAAAGAAAGACGGAATTTTTCATCGTACGTCAAAGAAACAGGCATGAGAGACCCGACACGGTGGTGGCATCTGTGAATACGAATTCAGTTATCGTTATTGAGCTGACTGTGTCGTGCAGAGATAACATTCTCAGTAGCCAGCCAGCCACGTCGTAATAACTGCAAAGTACGAAGAACAGCTGATTCGAGATTTAAACAAGAAAGAATGCAAACCAGGTTCTACGCTGTTGAGGCTGGGGCAAGAGGAACAGTGGGAGCGTCGATGTTTGCACTCTTCAAAGAGAGGTGGGACAGTCAGGCGGGAAGGAAACAGCGTGCCTGAAGAAAGTTATCAGTAGCGCAGTGCAAACTTCGTGTTAGTTGTGGCTGAACAGGAATGGAAAGGAGTGTTTGCTGAATTAGCATGCCAAGGCTACAGTGCAACGACTTTGTATGTAAATATAAACTGTTATATATAAAAACAATGCTGATTTTGGTATAAACAGCAGATTAACACCGCTGAAAAATCAACAGTCATCGAGAAACGTTCGATTGTTTGACGAACATGGCCCGGTCCCCCAAGGATGCAAGAAGGTTGTGATGGGCCGAAACATTTGTCGACGGGGATTTCTCTTCTGGGGACTTCTCGATTATTTGGCTCAACTGAGTTCTCACATACAAATATCTATACTTCCATGCATGCATGCATACATGCATACATACATACATACGTACATATATACGTACATACATACGTATACGTGCGTACGTGCGTACACATACATGTTTAGATTCATTGATCTTTTCATCTATTTTACCATCTGTTCAATGAAAATATTATGATCAACATGCTCAACTTTATGAAAACACACACAAACAGACGAGCACGGCAGATTTTTTGGTGTAGTTATTTGATTCATTTAGCTAATTTGAATTTGACTGCACAAATGAATTGTAAAATAATTAATTATAATTTATTATGAAAATTATTATGGAAAAAATAATAAAAATAAAAATCGAAGTGGAAATCAAACAGAAAAAAAAACAAAATGGATGAAAAATTACTGGCGATTACGATTAACCGAGATGATTAACAACACTCGCTGGTACGGCGTGCAGTTTCGGAATAATATCGATATATGGGTATCGTATCGGTATCGTATCGGTATTGTTTTATAACGGCTTATCTAAACAATATTGGTATTTTGATATAATATCAATGTAATATCAGACAATTGTTATGTAAAATTCAAAATATCATCATTAAGATGATGTCATTGTTCGGTAATCTCTACCTAGCACCACGTGTGCTGTTCTGTTTTGGCTGTGGATCTTCTTGCGTTCGAACTCAGTAACTGCAAACTAGATGGCAGGCTCTCTACCAATAGGCCATCCTGTCTCAATACCGCGGTCAATATCGGATGAGGAAAGCATTGAGTGCGTGAATGTAACGCATCACAGTTACGTGATTAATTTGAAATTTGCGTGTCCGAGTTCCGCTGTTCCCACACGGGCGTTCCAGATCCGGAATTGCCACTTTCGGACCGAAGGATGTAGTGTGCGCTTCGGTCCTCAGGTCAAATTCGGTCCATTTCTTATTGCCGTGATAATTGTTGTTGATGATTTTGTTTTTTGTTGTGACGTCATTTTCGAGACTGTTGTGATGTTTATCCATTTTGTTATTATTATTATTGTTGTTGTTGTTGCTTTGTTTGTTATTATTAATAATATTATTATTATTATTATTATTAGTAGTAGTAGTAGTAGTTGATGTTGATGTAGTAGTAGTAGTAGTAGTAGTAGTATTAGTAGTAATATTATTTGCTAATATAATTATAATTTTTAATTAATTAAGAAAGCAATCACTTATGTGTAATCGAACGAGAAATTTGTCAACGCGAATCTGACTGGACATTTTTGAAAAAAAATTTTTGGTAGGCCTGCTGGTTTGCATATATGTGTGTTCGTATGTATGTATGTGTGTGTGTATGTTTGTATGTGTGTATGTGTTTGTAAATAATTTGTCTGTTTGTTTGTATGCATAGCATTTGTCTTATATAAACTGGTTTTTATGTCTGCAAATATTGACAATTCTATTTAAAAGTTGTCAACATCCAAACGTAAATTTTCAATATTGGTGTGAATATCTTTTTAAACAAAACTAATATTTCAACTGCATTTCGTATTTTTATTAGTAAAAAACAAAATTGTTACAAAACGAGAACATATTTTTCTGAAAAAAAAACAACATTTGACACCTCACAACAGCAGCTTAAAATTCTCAGCGTGGGACATCTCAATATGGGACTATGGGATTCATTCAAATGGATATTCATCGTTTGTCTGGGATTTGCTTGATGTCTGCGTCTGGATATAAAGTACTATGCGAGTTTGTGTATGTGTGTGTGTGTGTGTGTGTGTGTGTGTGTGTGTGTGTTGGTCTGTTTGTTTGTATGTATGTATGTAGAAAAAGAAAAAGCAAGAGAGAGAATTGGAAAAAATGGAAAGAGTTTATTCCAGAAGAGTGCAAAGCGAGAGAAAAAAAAGTAAAAATTACTGGAAGAAAAAGACAAAAAAAAGATGCATGAGAGAAGGGAGAGAGAGAGAGAGAGAACCAAAAATGAGAAAAAATGATGAAATATATATCCAAAAAAATTTACACAACAAAGTACAATGAAGAAAGAAAAGTAGGACATAAAAGGATTGTTGTAGAAGAACGGGACAGGGACGGGACAAAAAGTTTAAAAGAAATAGTCGATGAAGATCATCAGGTAACATTATTGCAATGAAAGAGAAATAATAAAAGACTGGAAGAATGATTAATCAGATGGCAATCAGAAAACACTTTGTACTTAGCCACTGAAAAACTCTTGTATGGCTGAAAATTGTACATAAAAAAAATTATGAAAATATTCAAAAATACGTTCGTAAGAAAAACAGACAGAATAAAAAAATTATGGAAAAAATACAAACATGAAATCAAAGAAACAGATTAAAAGAAATAAATGCGAAAATTATTTGTATTATTAAATTAAAAAGTTATACAATGGCATGTACATATAAGAATTTGGAGAGAAAGAAAGAGTGAGAGAGAGAAACAGATAAAAAAAACAAAAAAGACAGAGAAAGAAAGAGAGCAAGAGAGAGAAAAATGAAAAGAAAGAAAGACAAAGAGCAAAAGAAAGTCGATAAAAATTATAAAAATGTAACATTGCTAACAATAATTATGTTGACAAATTGTCCAATGGCTTATTATAAAATACATAAAAATAACGATACCTAAAAATAAAAATACCTAAAAATATCTAAAAATACCAGAAAATACCTATAAATAAGTAGACATAATGTATTTTCCGCATCTAAATTACAACCCGATTAACGAAAATCATGATAAATTGGTTCGTTTAATAGTTCATTTGATCTGCTTTTCTATTGGAATGTATGCGTAAGTATTACTTAGATTGTATTAGTTGGCTATTGAAGTTTTGTTTTTGTATTTATTCGGTATAAAATACAATATTTAGTATTCTTATTTGATTATTTTTTTTTGTATGTTTATCAATGCCAAAACGATTTGATTTTTGCCTGTCATAATTTATCATATATTGTTATTATCGTTAAATCTATCTTCATATTAAAGGTAAAGGTAAATGTAAAGGTAATATTAAAGGTAACGCAAAGGTATCAGTAGCAACATATGTCCATTTGATTTTTTCATTTTAAATTTAATTAATTGAATAGTTCATTCGAATAATTATTTATTTATATTATTATTCAATTATTCAATTTATTCAATTACTCAATGGATGAATTATTTTATTTCAAGTCACCATTCTTCTATTGCTTTAATCAATGTAGAACCATCGCTATTTATTAACATTTGTGTACAGTAGAGTGTTGTGGCTCTTTGCAAAGGCAATAGAATTATATTTCTCATCTTATTTATTAATAATAATTAATTCCACTCCCTCATTTTTGGTGTGTTTGTATTATTATTATCACATTTTTCATGTATAAATGTTTTGTTTTGTTATGTTTAAAACATTTTTGGGTCACCCGAGACAAATATTTCAATGAGATTAATCGATTAGATGGATAATTAAGTAGAACAATGAACTTACACCATACATACATACATACACACACACACATATAAACACACGTACGTACATATGCACTTGCATTGCCACACACCCACACAAACACACACACACGCTCTCTCACACACTCTTTCTCTCTCTCTCACACACACACACACACACACACACACACACACACACACACACACACACACACACGTACACACACAAGCCTTGCTGTAAAACAACAACATAGAAATGTTCCTAACCCTAACCCTAACCATTCCTTAAGATGTAATTACAACTTCATTACCAGCGGTGATATGCCATGGAATGACGTCTTACATACAGACTTGAGAAGTGGGCTACAAATCCCAAATCCAACTTCACATCTTCCATGCCAAGTGTGCTCCTATTTGAAAAATCTTTATCCAGCACATTTCTCCTCCAACTGAGTAGCTGGAAAAATAGCTCACGTGTCAAAATGGCAGATCATACACACATACAATCACACACACACATACACACACACACACATACACACACACACATACACACACACACATACACACACACACACATACACAAACATATACGCACACATGCACATAAATTATCTCAGTTGTGTTTTTGAGATACAACTTAATATCACTGATTAATTATTATAAATTATTTCAAATAAATATCTCTAATTAACAACTTAAATGCATAATTTTGTTTTGGTATGCGTCGGGCGCTCCCATGAAGTGAAGAGATAAACACTGTTGAAATGGCAATAGGATTATAAGTTTAGTATCCAGGCTAGTATGCTTAGGTTTGTGTGTATGTTTGTACATATGTATTCATGTATTTGTGTATGTATGTATGTATGTGTGTGTGTATGAATGTGTGTATGCACGTATGTATGTATGTATCTATGTATGTGTGTATATATGTTTGTGTGTTGAACACTTTTAACAAGGTGGTTGTGTTAGATGAGCTCATCATTGAGCTTGATCACAGTCATCCTGCCTCTTTGTAATTTATTTTATGAGAATCAAATAAAAGTTCGTTTCGCTTCGTGTGCATGTACGTATCTATCTATGTATGCATGTGTGTATGCACGTACACCGCACTAACACACACAAACACACACACACATTTACAAATACATAAAAGAATATCTAGACGAAAGTACGCATAAAGGTATATAAAAATATATGGGATATAATGCAAAGATGGCGCACCGATGGTGTCTGTTGGTTCAGATCAATCCTGTTTTTACGCTCCTGTATTTGTCCATGTACAGTTGTACACGGACCTTTCATATACAGTTGTGTTCAGTTTTTGTTCGCATAAGGATGAATAATGCTTTGTGTATGTGTGTGTGAGTGAGAGAGAGTAAGAGAGAGAGAAAGAGAGAGAGAGGAAAGAGAAGAGAGGAAAAGAGAGAGAAAAAAGGTAGAATGGAAAGGAAAGACAGCAGCGAAAGAAAAACAGAAAAAAAAGAAAATGAGAAAGAGTAAAACACAGAAAGAGAAAA
Source organism: Helobdella robusta (assembly GCF_000326865.2). Lineage (NCBI taxonomy): Eukaryota > Metazoa > Annelida > Clitellata > Rhynchobdellida > Glossiphoniidae > Helobdella > Helobdella robusta. Next base: position 161,338 of record NW_008704903.1, on the reverse strand, counting down.
AAAAACAAAAATTAAGAGAACAAAATAAAAAAGGGGAGATAAATGAAAAGAAATAAAAGAGATGGAGCGAGAGAAAAAGAGAGAGAAAAAGAGAGAGAAAACTTGAGAAAAAATACATAAAGTAAACATAAAAGAATAAGGAAGCAAAATCAAAAAGGAATAAAGTGAGATACTCGGTGAGAAAAAGAGAAACAAAGAGAGAAACAGAGAGAAACAGAGAGAGAGAAAGAGGAGAGAGAGATGTAGTTAATTTGTTTTTAGTGCAGAAAAATAATTCTCAATAACATGGCATACCCATTCAGGAAAAATTAGGATTAATATATTTTTATTCGTGCAAACTAAAAAAAACGCCAAAAATAACAAAAAACGAAGTATGAAAAAGAAAAAGAGACAAAATATTACTATAAGAACAATAATAATAACAATAATAAAATAATAATAATTATTAATATAATAATAATAATATAACGATAATTAATGTGAAAAATTATTTTTAAGTTCACAAAAAATATATTTAATATAATTTTGCCACAGAAGACAAAAACTCACTTCAAAAAATAAATATTATTTAATTTGGAAATATGACATTAAATAATTAAGTTAATAAATGAGAAAATATTTAGAAGTAGAGAATTGAACTGAAGACAACTTTTCTTCAACAATACAAAAAGTGAACGACGCAAAAAAATCAATTTGATTTATTGTTCGTGTTTATGCTTCTTTGTAACCCCTCTTTTTTCGGCCTTCTAATTTTGTTTCTATTGTTCATTAATTCACTCTCTCTCTTTGTTATATTTATCTTTCTTCTTCTTCTTTTTCTCTCTCTTTCATTCTATCGTTCTCTGTTTGTTCTTTCATATTTATCTTCTTCTTACAAAAGTTTTTTATTGTTTTTATTTGTTTATTTTTAAGAGTTACTTGAATTGGCGAAGTTAATTATTTCTATTTTACTCTCTCTTTATTATCTATCTTAGCTCTGTTTTTGTCTCTCGTTCATTTTAAGTTCCTCTCTAGAATTCTTTTTCTCTCTCTTTCTCTTTCACTCTTTCTCTCTCTCTCTCTCTCTCTCTCTCTCTCACTGTAGAAATTTTCAAAATTTAGTGTTTTAACTCGTTGCCATGGTGGTGAAGAAATGAAAAACAAAACAAAAACAATACAGCGTGTCGGAAGAAATAATAATAATAAAAAGAAGAAGAACAACAACAACAACAAGAAAAAGAACAACAAGACGAAAAAGAAAAAGAAGTAGAAGAAGATGGTGATGATGAAAAATAACAAACAATAATAATATAAACAACAATAATACAAAATGCAGAAGAAAAAAATACCAATAATAATAACAATAATAAAAGGACAATGGAGCATGTCGGCAAGAATAAACTCTGAATGAAATTCAATGGAACAACGACGACAACAATATCGGAATAAAAAAGAAGGAAAAAAGAAAAATACAAAACACCCCCACCACCATCACAACTATAACTAACTACTACCACTACTACTACTACTACTACTACTACTACTACTACTACTACTACTACCACTACTACTACTACTATTACTACTACTACTACTACTATTACTACTATTACTACTACTACTACTACTACTATTACTACTACTACTACTACTACTACTACTACTACTACTACCACTACTACTACTACTATTACTACTACTACTACTACTATTACTACTATTACTACTACTACTACTACTATTACTACTATTACTACTACTACTACTACTATTACTACTACTACTACTACTACTACTACTACTACTATTACTACTACTACTACTACTATTACTACTACTACTACTACTACTACCACTACTACTACTACTATTACTATTACTACTACTACTATTACTACTACTACTACTACTACTATTACTACTACTACTACTACTACTACTATTACTACTACTACTACTACTACAGCCCTTGCTGCTGCCACTACTTCTACGAATACTATTGTTACTATTATTACTAATACTTGTAGTACTACTACCACTACTACTACTAATAATAGTAGTGTTTGTAGTAGTAGTAGTGGTATTAGTAGTAGTAGTAGTAGTAGTAGTAGTAGTAGTGGTGGTGGTAGTAGTAGTAGTGGTAGTAGTAGTAGTAGTAGTTATAGTAGTAGTAGAAAGTGAATAGTTTCTACTCTAAATAAAAAAAAACTTGAAATAAAATATTATATCTAACTTATGAGCACACACTAAATTTTTACTAGTTTCAGTACATGCAAGATAAAAAGAATTTAATTGAAAAAAATACTACTACTGATAACGAAAAATAAGTAATTATGAAAAACTAAAAAAAAAACCTAAATTCTAATTTCGCGTCTAACATTCAGCTTTCGTATTCTACACAGCCTCTGACTATAATTCAAAACCGTCATAAATTATTTCAATGTTTTATCAGGTTCATTTTTGTTATAATTACCTATTATTCGATCAATTCATAATCTTTTGTGGTATAGTTTAAAGAACTTCAAAGTTTAAAGAGTTCACGGAGATTTTGAAAGCTACCACTTCCCGCTATAACTTGAGTTACTGGCAATTTGCCAAATGCAGATAATGATCAACTATTTTACAATTTTGAAATCACACATAGTCGGAGTTCAAAATCCACCAGAGGTTAGTTTCATTTGTAATATTAATTACTGTTTTTTTTTTATAAATTTTTAATTTGTTGATACAATTTGCAGTTTGTGTATTATTTCACTCTATTAAACTTAATCATCTAACTTTTCATGTAGGTTATACACTGATTGTGATAAAAAAAAACACTCTTGTTTTAGTTGCTCAGCCGTCATCGTCATCTACGTGTGTTGTAGGCTGGTTTTGTAGGCTTTCTGTGCAGTTAGATGCGTCATTCGTTGAAACATCTTTCACTCTATATAAACCATCCAACAATAATTTTTTAGGATTAAGTTATTGAGTTTAGATGAAGAGCAAATTAGACGATTGTTGTAAAAATAAAATATATATTTAATAGAAATATTAAAAAACTGAAAAATAAAGCAAATAAAATAAAAAAAATAAATAAAGAATATAAAAAAAAATAAGAGATAGAGGAAAACTTTAAAAATAATGACGTTGCAGAGTTTTTGATTACACGCGTCAGAGAGCACATGTGTGTTTGTGTGTGTGTGTGTGTGTGTGTGTTCCTGTATTTACTCTGTATGCTTGTTTGTGTGTGTTTGTGTGTGTGTGTGTTCATGTATTTCCTCTTTATGCTTGTTTGTGTGTGTGTGTATGTGTGTGTGAGTTGATGTGTGTGTGTGTGAGATGATGTGTGTTTGTAGCAAATGTGTGATATGCGTTTAACAGCAAAATCAACAAGCTGAGAGAATGAATGAATGAATGAAAAAGATGGATGGCTGAATGGATAAACGAGTGAATGAGTGATCGAATGAATGAATGAGTGAACGAATGAACGCATGAATGAATGAATGAATGAATGATTGAATGAATGAATAACTGGACGAATGAATAAACGAAGGAATGAATATATAACGATTAAGTGTACCAACGAATGAAAAGAGGGGCGATAAAAGAACGACCGAACGAGCGAACGAATCAACAAAATGAATGAATGAATGAATGGTAAACGAATGTATGAAAGAACGAACGATCAAATAAACAAAAAAATGAATAAATGGATGAATGAACGAACGAACAAACGAACGAACGAACGAACGAACGAACGAACGAACGAACGAACGAACGAACGAACGAACGAACGAACGAACGAACGAACGAATGAATGAATGAATGAATGAACGATGAATGAACGAATGAAGGAAGGGATTGAATGGACAAACAGTTATTCATTATCAGACCTCAGAGGCTCTGATGTTTATCTGCATTGCAATCAATATCAATAAAATGGTAATAATAATAAGAAGAAAAATAAAAATAATAATAACAGTAATAATAATAATAATAATAATAACAAAAGAAGAATTATATATACACATTACGTAAACAAAGATAATGAATACGGCCTTATTTATGATGATATTAAGAATGTTATTATTTTTTAATTAATTATATGACGTCACTATTGCTATTTGATTCTTCTTCTATTTATTATTATTATTGACAATATTATTATTGTTATTATTGTTATTTTTATTCCTAATTGTCTCCTAATAAATTCCCAGAGGTATTAACACTCTCTCTCTCTCTCTCTCTCTCTCTCTCTCTCTCTCTCTCTCATCACACACACACACAAGCAAACAAACACACACTCACACACAGACACGTACACGTACACACAACACGCATACTCGCGCACTCTTTTTTTTCTCACCTTTCTCTCTCCCTTTCTCTCTCTCACACACACACATAAACAAACAAACACACGCACACACATACAATCACAAACACACACATGCACACTCACACACGCACACGCACACACATAGTCCTCGTATCACGCACTCATCGCAAGTGATGATATACGGAGATCTAGCCGTATTCGAACACGGTCACTGCAGCAGTCGAATCAGGCGCCTTAATCATTACACCACCTCGTCGCCTAATGTATTAAACAACAACAATCTATCAATTATCATTACTAGTTTTTCTGACAAATATAACACTAATATCATTTTGAATCATTTTGATTATATGATTAATAACACCTACTATACTTATATTTATGATTGTATAAAATATGGTCACCTTCCAACAAATTTATGAAAATAAATATGATAAAAATGATAATATTATGAATAATATTTAATTCTCTGTCTATATGTTTATATATTTTTACATGTAAACATAAAAAAAAACAAGGTTAATGTTAGAATTTAATGATAAATAATAATAAAACTAACGAACGAATGAGCTTTTACCTATCAATGATTCCATTTGGCCATAAATACATTTATATCATATAACGATTAAATTGAAAATAAATTGTTTTTATATTTCTTCAATCATTTAGCTGAATAACTAATCCGTTAAATCGTTAATTAATTAATTAATAATAATAATATCATAATAATAACGGTATAAATAATAAAAATAATAACAACAACAACAATAACAACAACAAAAAGTTATAATAATAATAATAATAATAATAATAATAATAATAATAATAATAAATCTTTAACAAAAAATTCTTAAAACAAATGTGAATTGGAATTAATGATATATATCTTTTCCAAAAAAAAAAAATTAACGAGTGTTATTAATTTACGCAACCTCCATAGCAGAAAAACTTTATTAATTAGCTATTAATTTATTAGTAATTAATTTAATAATTAATTTTTATTACGATTTTCATGAATATTATTATGGCAGGCAAAAAGCCGAAGTAGTAATTATATACTATAATATATGCATATGAATAATTTTCAATATGTCTTTTTAACATACAAACAAACAAACAAACAAACAAACAAACATGAACAGTGAAATAAATGATTCTAATTCACATTTGGTGTTTAAGATTATTCTGTTAAAGTTTTATTAATATTTTATTATTAATAGTATTATAATTTTTGATGTTTTTATTGTTATTATTATCATTTTTATTGTTATTATTAAGAAATTATTATTTTGAAAATTATTTTTCAAAAGTTTTTAGAAACCATGTTAAATGAAATAATGAACACATTGCTAGCGACATCAGGAGAAATAAACATTTTCCATCACTATACATACGTAATACATGTATGTATGTATGTATGTATGTATGTATGTATGTATGTATGTATGTATGTATGTATGTATGTATGTATGTATGTATGTATGTATGTATGTATGTATGTATGTATGTATGTATGTATGTATGTATGTTTGTATGTTTGTATGTATGTATGTTTTATGTATGTATGTTTTATGTATGTATGTTTTTTGTATGTATGTTTTTTGTATGTATGTATGTATGTATGTGTGTGTACAAACACACATACATACATACAAAATCACATACATACAAACATCAAACATACATACATACAAACATACATACAAAAAGACATACATACGTAAAAACATACACAAAAAAACATACATACATAGAAACATACATACAAAAAACATACATACATACAAACATACATACGCACATACAGACATACAATCACACGTGCCAACCTACGGCGGTCATAAAACTTTGGTTGGCGTTATTGTTGAATATTTCGGGAGACTGCTTTTGAAATTGAAACCAGCATTTGAAAGCGAATCCATCAATCAATACAGCCTCTTGTCGCTCTGGTTCGCATTCCTCAACAGAGATACACGTCGTCGTCGTCGTAGTAGCTACCATCGTTGCAATCATTATCAATATCATCAAATCGAATCATAATAACATCATAGTATCAATATCAGTATCACCGGTATCATTATCATCACCATCGTCATCGTCTTAATCATTCTAATCACCCTCACCATCATTCAAATCATCGATATCTTTATCACCCATGATGTTTGTATATGATACATCATCAACATCATTATCAACACTCCCACAATCTTCATCATCATCGTCATCATCCTCATCATCGTTAACGTCGTCATCATCGTCATCATCATCACCATTATCACTATCATCATCATCGTCGTCTGTCGCCTGCTGCCAAATTACTTTTATAAACCGTATTCATCATGAGTATGCACTCATATGATAACGATATGCATGTGCATTTATCTTTACAATCATCAACATCATCATAATCATCATAATCGTCGTCGTCGTCATCATCGCCAGCGTCATCATCATCAACAGCAGCAGCAGCAGGGCTTAGTAGCCAAAAGTTCTGTCAATCAGACCCTTTTTTTGAGATCTGATCATGATTAATGGCGTTATTGTTCGTTATTATCATTATTATTATTATTTTATTATCATTAATATTATTTTATTATTATTATTATCTTATTAAAAATGCTATTGGTCGTATTAAAAACAGTCATTGCAACGTAAGTATATAGTCAGTGGTAAGAGTGGTAAAAAAGTTTATTTAAAAAATTTTCAAATTTTAGTCGATGGAAGTTAGAACGAAATACCGAAACAAAAAGCAGGTGGATAAACAAATCAACACCGATACATTACCGATACAACACAAATACTATACCGATATTAATACCAATACTAATACCATACCGATACGATACTGACATTATACCGATACGATACAGACACGATACCTATATCAATACCGTACCGAAACCAAAAAAAAAAAGTTTCTGCGTTCTAAGAAGATTTTTCATCTTCATCTCATTCCACTAACACTTCCTCATCCATGATTGATGTGATGTTGTTCTAGGCTAGATAAACTCATAAACTATGCACAACTCTATAGACACACACACACACACACCAACACGCACACACACACACACACACACCAACACCCACCAACACACACACACATGCAATCACATGCATACAAACATACATATACGTACGTGTGCAAACGTATAACCATACATATGAGTGTATGTGTATACATGCACATACACATATACACACATATATACATCCATATATATTGCTTTTCCACAATGACCCCATCTATATATTTATATACATACATTTGAAAAACTCGAAAACATAAGCATACATACGCACACATACATGCAGGCTTACATACAAAAAAACACTTGAATTTTCATATACACCTGCAAACACACGTGTTAGCATATTCACTGGCGCACACACATATACACACAGACGGAAACACGCACATATATATACTCATAGACAGAAATACACATACATAAACACATATACAACATGACTTGAAACCGCAATAATATTGAAATTATTATTTATTCACGTGCGGTCGAATTTGAGATTTGGCGAGTTTCAATTCATCATCTGAAATTTTTTTGAAGTAAAAAAAAAATTATCAAAATTTTGACGGGGAAAATTTTATTTATGACATATCATCATCTTCTACATAATCACCTTCATCATCATCATCAACTTCATCATCATTACCTTCATCTTTATCATCACCTTCCTCATCTACATCATCACCTTCATCATCATAATCTACATCATCACCTTCATCATCATCATCTAAATCATCACCTTCACCTATTTGTTTGTTCACGCAGGCCAACATGGTTTTATCATCGTCTTAAGAATCTTCCTCATTTCCAACATACTCACCAACCATCCTAACCATCGCAATTATCACTCATTCATTTGCGAAGCAAGCGAGCTCTTGGTCGCCAAAAAAAGGTCAGCCAGACATTATCACCAAAAAAAGGAACCACAAATCTTAAAAAAATTATCCCCCGGGTCGAAAAAACATGCTATTTAAGTACCAATGCGGCCCTTCTAAGGTAAAATATTTCTCAATGTGGCCCTCTCAGCAAAAAATTTGCCCACCCCTGATTTAGAATACAAAACTTTTATAACTTTCACCACCATCATTTTTGAAAAATGGCAAAAAAATGATGACAATAGGTGTCTCTATTACCAACACTAACTATATCCTCAAACACTATCAATATCATCTACATCATCAACTTCATTTTTATCATCTATATCATCTGTATCATCTGTATCAACCATGTCACATGTATCTGTGTATCAGTTACGAAAGTTTTTTCGTTTGTACTGCCTGGATTAGTAGTATTTCACCGTAAATAACTTTCTGAAGATTATGATTATCACTATTATTACAATTAATAATATTATTACAATTATTTCATTATTAATATTATTGTGATGGTTATTGAAATTTTATTTTAAATTAATGAAACCAACAAAACCTGTAAAAAAGGAACACTTAGAAAAACATTTCTATTGAACACCATCAAACGAAATTTTTAATAGGTAGAGGGCAGTGGTAAATTGCCATTTCAAGTTTATATAATTTTTACAATTTTATAATATCAATAATATTAATTATAATTACTAATATCACCATCACTCTTAACCATCAATTATTCATAAAATTATTTTTATCATCTTCGATGTTTGTTGCTATTATTTTGAGTAGAATCATAAATTGTTACACACTATATCATTCTTACGTTCACAATGTCTCGTTACAATTACCAGATCACCATCAATACGTTATTTTACATCAATATTTTCACTCACCCAATTACATAATTAATTAATTATGTAAGTAATTAATTAATATCTTAAAACTGATAGATTATATTATGCTAGGTAAAAACATTGCGACAGAAAGCTGGGTTATACAGAAATGGTTACTATTCTAAATCATTCATAACACCATTCATAATTACCGTTATAATTAGCAGAAATTACGTCAAATATAATTAGAAAAACGTCATAATTAGTTATAATTATTACGTCATAATTAACTTTAATTTATTTATTCATTTTCCATATTTCTCGAACAACCCCGATAGGGCAGCTTCATTCGCACCGTTCAGCCTTTCGACCTGGAAAAAATTTTTTATTAATTATTTTTTTTTTTGAAATTTATATTATAGTCATAATTATTAATAAATAATATTAAAATATGATGTCCGTATTTTTTCTTTTTTTCTTTACTATCTCTCTCTCTTTCTCTCTCTCTCTCTCTTCTGTCTCCATCTCACTCATATTATTATTCTTTTCATCTTTTCTTTTATACCCTCTCTTTCTTCCTTTCTCTCTTTCTCTCAATGTTACCACTACCCTCTCTATAAATTTTCAGAGATATCAACAAGGCACATTTAGCGAATTTAAAATACGCCAAAAATCCATGCATCAAACATTGCGTGTGATCTCGTTGGTTGGTAGGTTGGTTGGTTGATTGGTTGGCTGGTTGGTTGGATGGTTAATTGGTTGGTTGGTTGGTTTGCTGGTAGGTTGGTTGGCTGGCTGGCCAATTGGTTGGCTAGTTGGCTGGCTCGTTGGATGGTTGGTAAGTTGGTTGGTAGGTTGGTTGGTTGATTGATTGGTTGGTAAGTTAGTTAGTTGGTTGGGATCTTTTTGCATTTAAACTCAATGGTCACTGCTACAGTAGGTTGGCCAGACGAGTGTGCAATAATAATAATAATATTATTATTATTATATTAACACTTATAATTAATTATAATTATAATAATATTAATACTTCTTTTCCATTTTGAATAACTACAAATGTCGGGATGGATTGAATGTTGTACTCTTCTCCGACTTCCTAAAAATGAATGAATGAATGAATGATTAAATGAATGAATGATAGAATGAATGAATGGATTAGTAAATTTATGGCGTGAATGGATAATTGAATATATGAAGGTCTGATCAAATGGATTAAAGACTAATACAAATTTCATCCAATCAATCACACAATAGACTAATGAATGATTGAATGACAGTAAATGATTGAATGATTGAATGAATGAATGAATGAATGAATGAATGAATGAATGAATGAATGAATGAATGAATGAATGAATGAATGAATGAGGATTGACTGAAAGATGAATCGAGAAAAATGATTGCTTCAGATAGTGGATAAATGAAATGTTGATGGTTGATGAGAATAACTAAAAAAAAAATGTTGCAAGGAATGTTTGAGTGAAAGATTGAATGAATGACTGACAAAATAATGAATGAAAAAAGTAAAAGAATAAATGAATGAATGAATAAACAAAACTCTAAATCAATCCAACCTGATTCTCGTCTATATCGACTTTGATGCAAATGGCTTTTGGATGGGACTTCGCCATGGCCTATAAAGAAAAAAATTATATTAAGAATTAATTATAAATATTTTAATCAAATTGATTTATTTCATTACTAGATACGCTTGCTTGCATGTTGAAAAAACTCGGTCGATCACAAATTTATTCATTGTAAAATGTTTAATAATATAATTTTACAAGGGGCTTATTTGGGTCTTTTTAAATTCGGAGGTCCATGTCAAAGGGCCCTCTTGTGCCCTTATTCCTCTATGGTCAGCCAACCACAATAGCTTTATCATCGTCATAAAGCATGGACAGCTGGACACCATATAAAATTATATCATTATTTTTATATGGGCGGAGCCGACGACTTAGTCACCTTATCTTCATTAGCATCATTATCATCATCCTCATCATCATCACCAACGACAACATTATCATAATTAATTCAGTCTTCGTCTTCCTCATCTTAGTCTGGAGTCCGTAATTTTGTAGAGAACAAATTCTCTCTCTCTTTCTATCTCTTTCTCTCTCTCTCTCTCTCTCTCTCTCTATATATATATATATATATATATATATTCAATCATACATTCATTCCTTTATTTTCAGCAGTTCTTAAAGTTGTAAAGGTCAATTAGATGAAATCCTTCTTATAATAATAATAATAATAATAATAATAATAATAATAATAATAATAATAACAATAACAACAACAACAATAATAACAGTTATTATTATTATTATTATATTATCTGAAGTGCAATCGTTGATACAGTGAATGTGTATAAAATTCTTTTGGCCCACAGAAAGCATAGTTTAGTTGTTGTCAAAAAAAAAAAATAATAATAATAATAATAGAAATAATAATAATAACAGTTATTATTATTATATTATCTGAAGTGCAAACTAAAAAAAATTCGTTACTATATCAACTTAGCAATAAATTAATTAATTAACAAAATCAAATTTTATGTAACAAAATTCTCAGGCATGAAATAAAGCAATCGAATTGCATCAACAAGAAGGAGAAACAATGGCGAGAAGAATGAGACAGAAAAAAATACATGGAAATCAAAAAATCTCAGAGAAAAAAACCTCGAATTTCGGAGCAATGGCCTTACAAGGTCCACACCAGGTTGTGAAGAAATCAATTATGATCGCTTTGTCACCGGCTGATTTCAGCGTCTCTTTGAATTCGCCCTGTATGTATGTATATATATGTATGTATATATATATGTGTGTGTGCCTTTGTGTGTATGTGAGTGTATTAGTATTAAATTTACTCTGTATGTTTGTGTGTGTTTTCTTTGTGTGTGTGTTTGTGTGGATTTGTTTGTGTGTTTGTATAAAATATAACATAATATAGCAAAACATAACATGACACAGAGTTTTTTATAGTGATCCAAGACCACTCTGAGACTTTTTTTGAAATCCTACTTTCGTAAAATTTGCTTTTAAAGTTATTAGTTGTTTTTTATTTCATTTCCCAGTTCGTTACACTCGTCGACAACTCTGCAGCTGACAAATTTTTGCTTCATCAAGCCCAAGCCTTTTTCAAAGATCTTATATTTATGCCTTTTATATATTCATGTATGTGTTTATGAATAATTAAGTAGGCGAACGTTTGCTAGTACTTTTCTGTGTGTGTGTGTGTATGTGTGTGTGTGTATGTGTGTGTGTGATTGTTTGCGTGTGAGAGTGTCTTAAATTAGTCTTGTTTGTGTGTGTGTGTACGTGTTTTTACACTGTGCGTGTGTATGCGTGTGTTTACGAGTTTGTATAATTGTGTAGCGTGTTGTGAACAATGTTATCAAATTTGTTTGTTTAACATGTGTGGATGAAATTAAAATCTAAATGTGTAAATTGGGCATTGATTGTATAGATGAAGAAGAATAATTCGCGAATAGAAATCACAACAAAGAAAAATATTTCTAATTAGAAAAACATGCTAAGAATGTCTGTTTACTGCCTGAACAAGCAGATATGCAAATAAACAAATGAATGGTTGAACGATTGAATGAATGAAGGATTGACAGACAGAGAGAAAGTAATATCCCAATTATATTTTAATTTTACCCTTACTTAATTACACAGCCACGTAAATAACTGAGGACATCTTTATAATTATTTTGAAAAATAATAATAATAATATTAATAATAATAAAAATAAAATAAAAACAGTAATATTTGCCTAAATGTTAATATTAGTAAATATCTAATGGCAATAATAATATGATGGTTAATTTATTAAATTTGTAGTAGTAGAAAGTAGTAGTAGTAGTAGTAGTAGTAGTAGTAGTAGCAGTAGTAGTAGTGATTTAAATTTTAAAGAGTAGTAGTAGTAGTAGTTGCAGTAACATTAGAAATAGTAATTAAGTAACATTTATTTAGTAATGAGTACAAGTTTAGTAATTAGGTTAATTAATTTTTCACAAACTTGAGTTGCTATAATTTTGACCATTTTTCTTCTGTGTGGTTACAAAAAAACCCTACAAAAAAAACAAACAATAAATAATTTATTTATTTAAATAAAAAAACGAAAAAAAACTCAAACAAGACTCGACAGCAGCAACAACAACACAACGAAATACGAACAAAACAACCGACTATTTTAAGATAAACACATGTGTATAACATACAACCGAATGATGCATATATATGTATGTAAGTAAATGTGTGTATGTCTATATGTAAGCACATGTATGTATGTATGTATATAGGTACAGATATGTATATAAGTATTTATATGCATATAATATATGTATATAGATGTATGTATATTTAGATAGATATATATATATATATATATGTGTGTGTGTGTGTGTGTGTGTGTGGTGTGTGTTTATTGTATATATGTACATGAATATCCATGTATATACATGCATGCATCTACCTACTTGTCTTTATTCACAAACATTTATAAACACACTTTGTTCTAATGTATCTCCATGACCTAAATGCATGTTTGTATACTGTATATCTGTTTAGAACGCCATGTGTTTTGGCATATTGTATATATTAATTTTATATTTATACTTTATATTAACTCCCACTTATAATAATATATATGTATGTGTTTTAAACCACATTATTTCTCTACATAATTCATTTTCATAATTCATTTTCATAATTTTCCTAACTTATATTCTATTTTATGTTCAATTTCTCATTATTTCCGGGTACCATAAAAGTTCTTCTGAACTTCAGTCTCCCTGCTTTTTTGGCAAAATAAATAAAATATTAATTGTCATTGTTATTGTCAATTTCCACTTACGATGCGCAAAACACATATACACACACATACCACTACCACCTCATATTACACGCACATACCTTATATACACAAATTCGCATCGGTCTTATGTATGTGAGTGTATTTTTATTTTCTCTCTCTCTCTCTCCTTTCTCTCTCTCTATCTATCCCTCTATCTATCTATCTATCTATCTCCACGTCTTTCCTCTCCCTCATTTTCTCACTACTTTCTGTGTATGTGTATCGTGTGTGAGTGTGTGTGTGTGTGTGTGTGTGTGTGTGTGTGTGTGTGTGTGTGTGTGTGTGTGTGTGTGTGTGTGTGTGTAGTGTTTGTGTTTACGTATCTGTAACCTATGTTACAGTGAAGAATATTTAAAAATTACTGGACGCAATTAACATAGTGACTTGTTAAGTTTATGGCTTTATAAATAAAATATCTCCCAGAATAATAATATGTAAAAAAATTGTTGCTTCTACTACTACTACTGCTGTTGCTGCTGCTGCTACTGCTGCTGCTACTACTGCTGCTACTACTGCCGCTACACTGCTACTACTACTACGAAAAATCTTGTTAATAAAAAAAATAATAATAATGCGAATAATATAATTAACGGTGAAAAGTACGTACGAATAATTAATAATAATTAACATTAATTCATCTATATAATAATTAACAATGAATTATGAATGAATCCATGGAGTTGTATTAACGATAATAAGAGGAACTTTATGAAGATAGATTCAGCTGCGTACCTACACACGATCAATCAATAATATCGGTTGCATGGCATATAAGCTAAATAGTGGGAAAGTGATGGGAGCTTCAGAGAAGAGGAGATACATGGAGATAAAAAGAGAGAAAGAGAGCGAGAGAGAGATAGGTAGAGATAGAGAAAGAAAAAGAGTGATGAGTGAGGAGAATGAAAAAGCAGGAAGCGAGTGAACTGCAAATGTATGGGAAATTGAGCGAATTCAACAAATTATAAAAAAAAAGAAAACTGAGTATGTAAGAAATAAAGATAAGACAGAAAGAGATAAAGATAAAGAGAGAGAGAGAGATAGAGAGAGATAGAGAGAGAAAGAGAGAGAGAGAGAAGAAACTAGTAAACGAGGAAAAAGAAAAAAAGAATGTAATAGAGAAAAACAGAGAGAAAAAGACAGAAAGAGGCAGAGAGTGAGAGAGAAAGAGACAGAGAGAGAGCGAGAGAAAGAGACAGAGAGAGAGAAAGAGTGAGAGAGGATGATTCAAAAATGGGAAAAACTTGAAAAAAATAGAGAGAGAGTGACGAGTAAACAATCGAAAAATAAAAAAGATTGGAAAACATGAAAGGAAGTGAAAGAAAAAAAATCGAATTAACAGGAAAAATTATAAAAACAAAAAAATAGGATAAAGAACAAAGAGAAAAATATAGAAACAGAAAGAGAGAGAGAGAGAGAGAGAGAGAGACTCAGCAAAAATTAAACACGCTCACACTCACGTCTCGTTCAGAGACAACTTCTGAGTGAGGGTGGTGGTGAAATGTGAATGATGCATGTATGCATAATGTATAAATGAATGTGTATGTATGTATGTATACATGTATGTATGCTTGTATTTTTGAATGTTTGTATATATGTATGTTTGTATATATGTATGTCTGTATGTTTGTATGCATGCAGATATCTATTTATAAATGTATGTATAAAAGTATTTGTTATGCATGTAGAGAAAAATAGAGAGAGAAGGAAAGAGGCGGAGAGAGAGAGAGAGGAAAAAATGAAAAGAAGATGTACCTGATTGTATAAAAGAATGTGTATGCATGCATTTTTATGTGCTTGTATGTAATAAGATGTTTGTTTGTTTGTATGTATTTAGTTGTTTGCATGTTTTTTCTCTCTCCTTTTGTCTCTTATCTCTCCACATCAAGTCAATTGAACTGGGTCTGGTCACTGTTTTTAAAGTTAAATTTCCCACAAATCCTCACCAATGATTTCAGAACTCCTTTCCGTCTAAATTACTTTATTAATCTTTATTAAACTTTAAATCCAGATCATTGGCAACATTGGAAACACTGTCAAATCTTTCTAGCTAATGTACAAACTAACAATTGTATTAATCGTCAATTCGCATTACTCTGCAACTAAAACACACAAACCACAAACACATAATAATATATACATATGTATGTATGTATTATTGTGCCTTTGTGAATGACTGACAACATTGTGGTACGACAAACAGGTTAAAAACTCCAGTTTGGTTCATCAGCAGTTTGCATGATTAACCGTGAAGATCTTTTTGTATTGCCACATGGTCATGATGGTTATAATGCTGCTAATGATACCTACAAACCATGTCTACGTGATCTTATAAGGATTAAATTTAATTATAATAATATTATTCATACTAAAAATATAACAAAACTTTAACTACTGCAATAATTTGATAAGAATTTGTCAATAAAATTTCATAAACATTTCATCCAACATGAGACTAACTTTTCATTCAGTAGAGTGCGATAGCTTCAGTAAGTTGCAAACTTAGTAAAATGAGACAGAACCTCTGCTGATCAAAGTTTGTAATTTTTATTAATAATTCCTCATTGAATATTATTCAGAAGTGTAAACTGTATATATATATATATATATATATATATATATATATAATATATATATATATATATATATATAAACAGAGCCGAACTTGAAAAATGGTTAAGTGGTGGGCTACTGCCCCGCGGACTCCACAAAGAGGGGGCCCTCCACCAGCATCAAAATGTCACTTTTAAATGATTTTTCCGTACAATACTTCCAACAAACATTAGTTTTAATGTAAAATTTGGTTATAAAAAAAATAACAGAGGAATGAGTGAATAAAAGCCAACGCTTTCAATTATATGTCAAAACTAAAACTTAATGTACTTGATGAAGATAGTGTCCGACCACTTTACAATATAATTGAAGCTTTCCACAAACAAATCGTACGATAGATGTTAGTTGCAATTAACTGAAAGTTCAAGCATCTAACTCAAGTAATTACTGCCAAATATAATAATTCAGTAAGTAATTTAGTAAAAAATATACTTCACACACACAAGCAACACGCACACACGCGCGCACACACACACAACACACACACACAAACAAACACACACACACACACAAAGAAATACACACTCACGCACGAGCCAATTTAGTTATTCTCACTTTTAACGTTTGAAATAATGTTGAAAGTCAAACAATGTCGGGTAATTAATAATTATCATTGCGTGATGACAGTGATGAGGAGGATGATGATGATGATGAGAAGGATGATGATGATAATGAAATAACGATGTTAATTATTACACACACACACACACACACACACACACACACACACACACACACACACACACAGATACACGGACAGACACACACGCACCATGTTAAACCAAGCATCACACGCATTGCATATAATAGTCGAAGATCTTTTTGCCTTCGAACCCGGTCTGTGCACCAGTAGGAACAGGCATCTTAACCATTGCACCACGGTCTTGATGGCCTGCCCATGATGGGCTTCAATCATGTCATTGTTATATGACCGCACCCCCAAAAAATGAAGTTTTTATATGAATAAATACCCTGAAAACTAATAAAGTTAAACAGAAATTGAATAAAATGAAGTTTCCTGTTTTGTTATTATAAAATTTTTCTTAAATAAAAATTATAATAATTATAATAAAAAAGAATAAAAGGTGAAATTTTCATCAAGTTTTTATAAAAATTTGAATTCGTTAGTGTTATATTCACGTGTGGATATCGGTACCTACACCTTTGAATGAAAAGTTAGTTCATATTCGTGTTTTAACATCAAAAAAGTATTTTGAAATTATCATTTTGAAATTTTTATCAATGATTTACATAGCTGTATTTGCTTTCCGTTTTAGAATTAACAGCAAAAGTAGCACAAATCTAATTCTAAATGTAAGTTTTGTCATGTCTTTCAAGTCAATATCACAAACAGCTGTGTTTGTTTGTATATATGTGTGTGTATGTACGCATGTGTGTGTGTGTGTGTGTGTGAGAGAGAGAGAGAGAGAGAGAGAGAGAGAGAGAGAGAGAGAGAGAGAGAGAGGGAAAGTGTGTGTGTGTGTGTGTGTGTGTGTGTGTGTGTGTGTGTGTGTGTGTGTGTGTGGACAATTTCAATGATTTCAATGATTTGGTTGGAGCTTTGAGATAAAATTGTTTATACTTTTATTATTTCTATTTGGAAGAAGAATACATTTTAATTATTTTGATGCAAATTTAAAAATTAAAAAAATTCAACTGGTCCAATATATCGGAGAATGATTTTCATTCGTAGGAAACGTTGAAGTTTTCTTTGCAATTGAGTGACTAAAGTTCAAAGTTCACGTTCTCTCATTTGACAGGTAGTATTTCTACATTCCCAGTCAAGTGTACAATCAAACAGTAAAACGACTTTAGTTCGACACTGCATTAAGCACCTGAGTGAATGAGTAGATGAATGAGTGAGAGAGTGAGTGAGTGAGTGAATGAGTGAAAGAGTAAGTAAACGAGTGAATGAGTGAAAGGGGGAGTGTTTAGACGGATTATATCTTGAACCTAGCCTAGCGATTCTTAAACCAATCAGATAAATAGTAAGTTTATTCAGGTAAATCGATTAAAGCCATAATTTCTGGATTCCTAAAGAAAGAGAGAATCATTACCTAGTCTGATATGTGGTGCCAACTTACCTGTCAGCCAATATGTGTTGATGGAGTCTCTATGACGACGTACAAACACACTGGAAAACAACATGTGGGAAGGGACAAATGAATGAATGTTTAAGCAACGATAGCTGTGTGTAGGAGAGTTCGATGGATAGGAAGAAAAAAGAGAGAAAAAGAGAGAGAAAGAAAGAGCAAAAGAGAATGAGAGAGGAAGGGGAGAGAGAGAGAGCAAAAGAGAGAGAGAGAAAAAGAAAAAGAGAGAAAAGAGAAAAAGAAGAGACAAAATATCCATTCAAGAAAAAATGGGAGAGAGAGAGAGAGAGAGATAGAAGTGACGAAAAACGATTTAAAAAAAATAAACAAAAAATAATAGCGAAAGAGAAAAAACACGGTAAAAAATAGAAAAATTTTTACATGAAAATCAAAAAAAAACATAGACGAGCAGCAAAAACATACAGTTTTATATTTTTCTTCTACGTCAGCTTGTCTTCAAGATGTGAGTTGCTCACACGTGAGTACACTTTGTATAATATGTTTTTCATCTACATTCTAATAATAGTATTGTATACATAAATGTCTACATTCATTTGTATATATATATATTTGTATTTTCATATACATACTAGTATTGTATACATAAATGTATACACTTTATTTCAATCAACCAATCAATCTTCGTTTTGCGTCCAGAGACCCGGTTTCCCGAGGTAGGACGTACTTTATTTGTATAAATATATTTGAATCTTCATATACATTCTAGCATTGTAAACATTTTTACATTTGTATACATTTTTGTATATATATATATTTATTGTATAGTAATATCTATATGGTGTTTTAATGAAATACATCCATGGTAAAATTGATTTGTATATGAAATTATTTTTGAAAGCTCACATGTATGTGTAGGTAGGCGACTACACCGGAGTACCCCCAAAAAATAGACATCCAATATGATGAGTCCCCACAAAATTGTCTCATAAATTTTGCGTAAGAAACAAACGCTGGTTTTGATTAAAAAACTACTGAAGAATTTTGCGGAAAGCAATAAAGCCGAAAGAGCTGGCAAAAACTACAAATTTAACCATTAAGACTCCATACAAAATATTTTATAATTTCGCATTTGATTATGGAGTCTTCCACAAAGATCTAATGGCCCTAAGCAAAATAAAAGGAAACTCCTCTAAATAATCAGGATCCTTCATTCTCTTTCTCTTTCTTTCTCTCTCTCTCTCTCTCTCTCTCTCTCTATCCTTGTCTCTCTCTCTCTTTCTCTCTCTCTATCCTTGTTTCTCACTCTTTCTTGTTGTTTCTTCTCTTCTTCTCTATCTCTTTTCTTTTTTTCTCTTTTTTTTTCCTTTTTTTCTTTCTCTTCTTTTCTCTTCTTTTCTCTCTATCTCTCTCTTTCTCTCTCTTTCTCTCTGTGTGTCTCTCTCTTTTCACCGTCATCCCAAAGGAAAAATCTCCTATTTACGTGGCCTTGAATTTGAATCAATCGAGAAGGCAATCCTTCAACATACACCACAGACAGAAGTAACCATGGAAGAACATATAAACAGTGAGATAGTGACAAAGTTTAAGAGAGAGAGAAAGAGAGAAAGAGAGAGAAAGAGAGAGAAAGATAGAAGAAAGATAGAAGAAGAGAGAATGAGAAAAAGAGAGGGAGAGAAAAATAAGGAAACAGCCCTAGTCGCGGAGACACCTTAACCTTACACACTAAATGAATGAATGATTGTGAATGAATGAATGAATGAATAAACGAACGAACGAACGAACGAAAGAATGAATGAATGAACGGAAAATTTGGTCAACAAATGAACAAATAGAGAAGACAAAAATTGATGTTTCTTGAAACAAATTAAAAACTTTTATTTAAATTTCTCATATTTTATTTATAAGTTTGCCTAAAATAGTTCGAATCATCTTTAGGGTCGTCCTGTGAATAGTACGCTGAAAAGTTTGCAAAATGTAAACAGAGCTTTTAAGTTTTTAAGAGTGTTCGCACGAGTATGAGTGGCTTAATTATAAAACGGTTGGAATGAATGAATGATAATTGAATGAATGAATAAATGAATGAATGAATAAATGATGATTAAATGAAGAAAGAACTGAAAGAATGGATGGATGGATGGATGGATGAATAAACGAATGAATGAATGAGCTACGTGCATTCGATTTAATCGTTTGAACAAACACAATAATGTAAACAACAAACCAAACAATGAACAGGCAAACGAATGAACGAATGAATGAAAGAATGAACAAAAAAGTGAAGGAAAGAACGATTGATTGAATGAATAAATCAATGAATGATTGCACGAACAAAAAACTAAGAAAAAAGCAGATGGAAGGAATAAAAAATTAAAAAAAAAACAAAATAAATAAACAGCTAGGTTATGCCAATACAAGACCAAAAGCTGATTGGATGACTTAAACTAGCCAATCACGGCCTCAGAGAAAATGATCACAAATATTTGACGTCTTTGACCAAATAAAAGAGGGACTGCAATAGAACAGTCGAAAAATTATTAACAAAATAATAATAATGATGATGATGATGATGATAATAATAATAACAATAATAATAATAACAACAACAACAATAATAATAATAAATGATGACGGTTGTTAGTAAGAGAATTTAAAGTACTTTAAAGAGCATTCTACTCTACTTAAGTCGGTAAACATTAACAAACAGTTAGTTAGTTAGTTAGTCATCAACGCCTTTCTTCAGTTCTGATGAACTCTTGGCATACGAACTCGGCTATAGAAAGTGTATAGTATCAATCAATTATAATTAACCCCATGGCATCGTATTAAAAGGAGATTTTGTATTAGAATTTACATTTTTAATGAATTTAAAATTTAAACAACATAAAAAGATAGAGATCGAAATGAAAAAGAAGAGATCAACAATTTTTTCTACAACTAAATCTTTTGAAAAAGTAGAAAAGGCCGAAAGAGAGAGAGAGAGAGAGAGAGAGAGAGAGAGAGAGAGAGAGAGAGAGAGAGAGAGAGAGAGAGAGAGAGAGGCCAAAGAAAACCAACTTTACAACTTTTTCTAAGCAATCAGGAATGAATTTCTATTCAATCCACAACTTCCATTGCTACTTCTGTATTTTTCAATGTGCAATTTGCAGGGAAAAAATTTGAAAAATTCGTCAAACGTTCATTGACTACAGCTGGTTTTTCTTCTAAATGGAGTTAAAAAAAGCTTGCAAGGGAAAATTACGAAAAATATTTTAGAATTTAACCTTATGTCATCAACCTGGGGGTATCACACCCCAGAGGGTATAAATAACTCTGTATCTCAGATATTTGAACAAATTAAATTATATACCTTTGTGACATCTTATAACCTTCCTTCACCTAAAATATGGCAAAATCTGGCTTAATTCAAATATTTGGTTTTGAGTATGTGAGCGTTTGAAGTGTCTTACGGCATATTTTGTCAACCTGGGGTGTCCTACACCCCAATAGTCTTGAAGTCATCTAAACTAAAATTAGTATTGTAATAATGAAATAATAATAATGAATGTGAAATAATAATAATAAATGTTATAGCATCAATATAACCATGGATAATTACTTCACTTCATGTAGTCTCGCCGAAGATCTTTGACCGTGAAAACTACCATTGTTGGAACAATGCGAAAAAATAAGCAAGATATACCAAAAGAATTACTTCCTAATCGATCAAGGGAAGAATTGTCATCAATATTTTGTTTTGACAATCAATTAACATTGACCAGCTATGTTCCTAAAAAAGGGAAAGCAGTAATTCTGCTCTCCAGCATGCATCATGATGCTGCAGTTGATGTTGGCAACAACAACAAACCAGACATTATTGATCATTACAACAAAACAAAATCAGGAGTAGATAATCTCGATCGCCTAGTTGGACTGTACAGCTGCAAACGAAAAATTAGCAGGTGGCCGATGACACTCTTCTTTAACGTCATTGATGTTGCTTGTGTTGCAGCATATGTTGTTTGGATAGCAAAAAATCCACAATGGAATGAAAAAAAGATGCACAAACAAAGATTATTTTTACCAAATCTTTCTGAAGAGCTGGTTGAAGAACACCTTCAACGACGAAGTGAAAATCCGTTTGTTATGCAGAAGCAAGTGAAGCTGGCATTCAAAGCAATGGGTTTTCAACCAGCCATAGCAGTTCAGGCAGAGCAACCAGAATCTTCAGGACAGAAGAGATGTGGCGTTTGCCCACGCTCATCGGATCGGAAAACCAAAAGCCGATGTTCATCATGCGGTATACCATGTTGTCAAAATCACAGCCGTCTGGTTTGTGAAACCTGTACTGATGCTTAAAACGACAAATAAACTATGAAACATTGTTGCTAATTAATCAATATTTTACAGTTGCCTCAAATAATTAACTTAGGTAAGACTATTGTGAAAAGTTATAATATAACATTGTTATATATATATATATATATATATATATTACAATTTATTCTAAACAAAAACATTGTATTTTTTATCAGCTTCATATTATCTTGTTTATATTATGTTCAATAAAATACTTACAAAACATTATTCCATCATGTTTGAACCTGATAGGTGTAGGACACCCCAGGTTGACAGAATGTGTTGCAATATAGGGTTGACGACATAGGGTTAAACATGGATTTACTCAAAATCTTTTTGTCTGGTCTGGTTTCATGAATACTTTGTTTTAAATTGTTTTCCAGATTTTAGTTAAAGTGCCTCTTTTAATTTTTTTAATCTTCATGAATATACTAGACTACTCTGTATAGATTGGTATTTACCGAGAGGTTATAGCATCGAATTATTAATATTGTGAACGCATTAGAATATACGGCAGTATGTGGCGCAATACGTGTCTCTGTATCTATCTCTACATCTCTCTATGTAAATATTTACACGCTTAGTGTGCGTGCATGCGTGCGTATGTGTGGTTATGCGTATGCGTGTGTGTGAGAGACATGTGTGCGCTTGTGTGTACATGTGTTAATGTGTGTGTGTTTATGTGTGTGTGTTTATGTGTGTGTGTTTATGTGTGTGTGTGTACGTGTGCGTGTGTGTGGTGTATGTGTGTGTGTGTGTTTGTATGTGTGTGAATCTATCTATCTAACACATTACAAAATGCTTTAGTAGATGAGTGAATGTGTTAGATAGATAGATTCATTTCCACGAAAAGCCATTTAATAACAATAGAAAAGTGATAATATTTTTGCCCTATTTTTAATCAAATGTAAGCAAATAATGAGTTGAATACACACACAAACACATACACAAATACTCACACAAATACGCACACAAGCACACACGCACACACACATATGGATATAAATATGTTTATGTAAAATCAACATTTTGGTTTTTTTTAAGTCTCAAGATTAATAAATATTTTTTATATGATAAAATGAGATGAAATAATAATCCAATTTGATACAATTGCGTTGCCATCAAGATGTCCGGCTGTCTTGAGTGTTGTTGCAGTGACCGCATTCGCCTAAGACAAGATTCATTATTTTCAACATATTAGGTCCGAGAGTTTTTATTTATTTTGAAAAAAAAAAATAAAGAGAAAAAATAAGAAAAAATTAAAACTCAAAATATTTAACCCGAATATTCTTACATGTACAACATCACATCCCACGTATCATTACACTATTTTCAAAAATGCTAAGTGGCATTATTGTTATTATTGTCATCGTTGTTAATAATAGTAGTAGTTGTAGTAGTTGTAGTAGTAGTAGTAGTTGTAGTAGTAGCAGCAGCGGTTGTAGTAATTGTAGTAGTATTCTTTTCTTTTTATTACAAGCGCTATTTTCTTCTCTTAGTATTTATACTTCTGGTAAAAACGGTGGGAATTATGGTGGAAGTTTTGCTTGTACGGTTGAGTGATGGTAGAGGTTTTGCAACAACAGCATTACCATACCAGTCTAACTTTACCGGATCATCCGGAAGCATGGATTCGTATTTCTGGTCCCAGTGTTCCAGGAGTTTGCATAAATTTTCTGGCCCTTTGTTGTGGTAGTGTAGCCCTTTTTCGCGTCTGTTTCATGTGAGTTTGGGGTAATTTTTTAAAATATTTTTTGATTTGTGAAAATCTTTTTCTCATGCATAATTGCTGTTTAATTTTTTTCATTTATCTATCTGAACAAAACAGCAAAATCAAACGTAATTAAATATTAAAAGTGACAATTGAAAAGTAAACTTGATTATAACTCTTCCATTACTTTGCTTTTACATTAACCAAACAAACCGTGCAACAAAAAATTTTGTAAACACTCGTCAAAAACCGGCCTGTTAATGCCGACGCAAGAATCCGCCTTGTCGCCATTCACATGTTTCAAGTTGCTATAAACCGTGAAGATATTTTTCTTGGTGGCGAAATGTATAAACCACATCTCCCACATGGTGTCCGCTGTTCCCATGTTAACAAACTGCCTAAACCAGCTACTTACAACGGTACCATCAACGTACGGTTGGAACCCTTTAACTCCTCTGGCATAATGAAACCAGTCCTAATTTGGTAACGGTGGCATGTTTTTATTATAGTATTTTAGTTTTTTGTTGGTGATGGTGGCATGAGTTGTGTTTGTGTGTGTCTGGATATTTGATTTATTTTGATTGTGGTTGGTCACTCTGCTGTAATTTATCTCGACTTCTAGTAGCTGACTTTGTGATAACAGAGTGAGTGCCGTGTCCCAACCAACATAACATATTCATGTCCCATTTCAAAATACGTAACGTGAAGGTTAAAATTAGCGATGTTTTTTCTCTCTAATAAAGTTTTCAAAATCAGTATTATAGCAGCATTAATTAGAAAGTCAAAGATTTATTTGAAGCAAATTTCGGACTAGAAAATGTTTTCAAAAAAAGTTAAAATTACAGTTCCTGTCAAGAAATATTATTCACTAGATAGCGCGTAAACGTTTAAAAATTTTTCAAACAGCAGAATAAATTTAAAAAAAAAAAGTGAACTACCAACGTCCACAAAATTGAATCTGGCTAAGATCAGTAATAAAGTTGTTTTTTTTTAAATTATATTTCAATTTTGAGTGCGTAATTAGTGGATAATTGCTGAACGAATGAATAGTTGCAATTGAAAAAATGAAATGATTTTTTTCTGTTATTTTCATGAAAGACAACAAAACGATCTGAAACTTTGTATTGATATTTATCCATACCTGAAACTCGGCCCAGAACTGAGGTGATGGAGCAAACCCCCACGTTCCTATGCAGACGTACATTAGGGCCGATTCGTTTTTGGGGGCTGAATTGAATTGTAATGAGGTGGAAATTATTATTGGATAGAAAACTTGATATTCAACAACAGATATTATTTAAAATCATTTAAAATTGTCGTCAAAAAATAAACCAACCGCCCCCGCCTATACAAAAACAAATTAATGAACCTGAAAGAGGTTTGTTACTGTTCAGGGCTAGAGCTTCATCACTTTGCAGCGACACGCCAGCATAGTCAGCCCTCCGATTATATTTTCTGTGGGCAGCTCTCAAGAATCGATAAGCCTGCGGCGAGATTGACAAGTCGTCTTCTAATATTAAGGCGATTTCTTTTCCAAAACTTTCGTGATAGGGATATATGGTCGACGTCATGTTTCGTGGCTGGAAAGGTGGGGCATGTTTTGGTCTCCACGTATTAATCCACTGTCCCATGATGCCCACATTCCTGCTCTGGTTGTGAATTCTCGTTTGGCCTTGCCTCCACTGACATGGTTTGATATTTGGAGAAAAATATTCAGGAGGAAAATGTGTTAAATAAATGTAGTTTAAGAATTTTTTTTATTTTAATTTTATTCATACTGTACGTGCAAACCACGATCTGAAAATCCGACCTTAAATTCTGATACGGCCTTATAGGTTTCATTATGTATTCCAGTTTTGTCATTGCGATCGATCCAGATTTCTAGTATGGCTTTATCCCCGTCGAGTTCCAGGGACTGCAAACTGTTCAGCAGTTTCATCACACTGACCGCACGATCGTACGTTATGACTATTACTCTGTCAGAAGTTTTCGGGTTAGGCTTGCTATGAAATCATGTTGTATAATCTAATGATGAACTAAAAAATTTATCTGAAAAATGGAAATTGGAAAAGTTTATCGCAAGCAATGCTAAAGAAATTACTTAGAAAACAGAAATCTTTTCAATTTTTTCCAAGATTGAAAATCGCAAACCTGAGATCAACAACATTCTCGTAAACGCAAGGCACACCAGCTCTGCAGTGTAGGCTATTCCTGCTTATTAAGTATCTGTGGTAATTCTTTCTAATCAGGCCCTGAAAGTTAAGAAAGGTGATGAGGAAAGTTAGAACTGTAAATGAGGCGAGGTGTGTTTTCACTGTACATTTCATCTTTTTTTCACAACTTCAACTGGTGAAATAACTAAGATTTTTACTCGTAATTGGCAGGTTTTTTATATCAATAAGTTATTTTATTTTACTTTTATATATCATAAAACAATTTTCAAGAACAGAATTTTGTAGAGACTGTATTTGAAGTAGTCTTTCAACTTGTGGATTCACTTCGAATGATCCGACCCCAAAAAATGTCTTGCTAGCCACTGATCAACGCTAATATTGCAGTTATTAATAGTTTTTGTTGCTAAAACTAATATTAGTGTTATTATCATATTAAAGTGAATCAAAATACCATGAAAATTTACAGCTAAATTTTTCAAAACTGGACACAATATTAACGAATAAGCATTGTTGATATATTGATCAAATAACTATTGATTGAGTTTATTTTCCGTTAAAATAATATTTTCGTTGTTCAACCGTGTGAGCTAGAGCTCCACCATAACTTAATTATGTAACAAACATATAGGGTAGGTATGTCTACTCAAATAAATACGAATAAACAAACTTAACACATAAACAACTTAACTAAATCTTACATGGTTCATAGATACATACACACACACATACATACATACATACATACATACATACATACATACATACATACATACATACATACATACATACATACATACATACATACATACATACATGCATACATACATACATACATACATACAATACATACATACATGCATACATACATACATACATACATACAATACATACATACATACATACATACATACATACATACATACATACATACAAACAGACCAGGTTGGCAGCAGATTGTTGACGATATCATTGAAAAAATTTAACATACATACATATATACATACATACAAACATACATTATATATGCATAAATACATTTTACGCATTCTTAACTAAAGTTACATTAATTTGCTCAGCGATTCCATTTCATACGCTTGAATGAACAAATTCGTCGTTAATGTTCAGCTATTATTGTTACACTGTGTTAAGTGTTGTTGAGCTGCTGTTTTGCATGTGTCGTCGTTGTCGCAGTTGTGGTAGCTGCTGTTGCCTCTTGCCGTTTTGGTAGTGTTTGTTATTAAATTTGAAAAGATTCACAGTTTCAGTTTCTGTGGTCATATTGATGTAGTAGTCGTTGTTACGGAAATTACCGTCGTTTGTGAGTGTGTGCTTGTGTGCGTGCTTGTGTGTTTGTTTGTATGTGTGTGCAAATGTGAGATAGTGTGGGGTTTTGGGTATTGTGTATGTGAGCTGATATTGTATCTGCCAGTGTCATTTGAATAAGGCTTAGTTTAGTAAGACATTGAATTATCGAGTTATTAAATGTTAAGGCTGACGAAAGCGTTTTTAAGCATGTTTACCTGAATAGTTTATTTGAAAAATATATAAAAATATTTTGTCTGATGATAGGTTCAGTTGTTACAGTTTCTGCGTCTGTCAGATCCTGATTTTAAAGAATAATAAAAAAAAGTGTATACTAAAAAAAATGCTTTGCAATGCATTTATTCTTCTTTTTATTTCTTTGAAATTTTCCATGGTTTTTTCACGATTATGATATTTTTCCAATCATTCATTGATACTTTTTTTAGTAATTCATTTGCACATTCAATTACAACTGTTTATTTTAAACAGTTTTTTTTATGATTTTTTGACAATTTAGTTTTAAAAGTAAAACAAACTTATTTAGGGACGTTTATATTAGATTTTTATTTACTCTTTTTTTCAGATTTAAATCTGCAAATAATTGCATTCAGTGCTATAAACTTTCATTTAAACTGCTATGGAAATACAAACAGATAAATATTTTACATCTAAAAAAGTGTGTATAACAAATGTTTGTCCATGCTTAAACTTTATCAAATTTTTCAGTCACATCTGCACTTAATACTTTTAAATGAAAAATAAATCTAGAAAGAGTTTGTATCACATTGATTAGTTAATATAGTTATTGTAAAAAAATTAATTAAGTTATTATTAAATTAATCAATTCGTTAGTAGATGATTATAAAAATATAAACAACGATCGACCAGAGAGATAAGAGTAATAAAAAACAAAACCGCATTTTCACAAGCAAAAAAACACAAAAGGCTGGAAAACCTTCGTAATTAAAAGCCGTGATCACTATCTTTAACAACCAAACAATAGAAATAGTTTTTAAATTAATTTTTTTTCCATCTGAGAGGCAGAAATTGGAAAAATAGATGGTGCGTCTTATGGAAAACTTTCGGTGAAGGCAGTAATTGAAAGGGCTGCAGTTTTCATTGAATTTCATGCGTTTCGTTCATTCTTGACAGGATTCCCTGTCCAATCTAATTTCAGCGGATTGTCTGGAAGCATGGATTCGTATTTTGGGTCCCAGACTTCCAGGAGCTTGCACAAATTTTCGGCTCCCTTGCTTGGGTAGTGGAGGCCCACCTCTCGCCTGTTTTGGGGGCATTCGAAATGAAAATGTTTTTACACCAAAGTTAAAAGTTGAAACATTCAGTCATGCGTTTCAATAATTTGGTTTTAATGCGATTACATTTCTGTTTATAATGAGGTACATTTCACAACACATTATTTTGGCTATTTTGCACTTTTGAATATTCATGCCAAGATTTTAATATTCTAAAAAAATTTTCAGAAGCTAAAATTAGTGTTATATAAATGATACAAAATTGCTTGTTGAAAGATTTTAAAATTCAACAACCAAACAATCAACAAAACCAACCAGACAACCATCCAACCAACCAGTTAACCTGCCAACCAATCAACCAACCAACCAACTAACCAACCAACCATCCAACTAACCTATTGATGCCAACACACGAATCCGCCTTATCGCCGTTGACGAATTTCAAGTTGCTGAAGACGGTGTAGGCATTCTTCTTATTGGCAAAATAGATGAACCACATCTCCCACATAGAATCAGCGGTGCCCCGTTGGACGAAACTTCTGAACCAACTGCCTGGTGTTGTGCCATCCAGGTAGGGTTGGAAATCTTTGATTTTTCGGGCATAGTGAAACCAGTCCTATGGTGATTCCAAAAAAAATTTTTTTGGTGTAGTAGAAAATTAAACAAACTATCAAGAAATTTTTTTGTTTATGTCACTAAAGTTTATTGAAAATAGTTTAAAAATTCATTTTTACTTGGAATTCTGCCCAGTATTGAGGCGACGGGGCAAACCCCCAAGTTCCGATGCATACGTACATAAAGGCAGACTCATTGGCGGGAGCTACATGTCGTAAAAAACATAAAAACGTTGTTAAGTTCATCATTTCTATATAAATGTAATGTAATGTGATGTGATGTGGCGGATAGCTAAAAGCACCAGATATGCATTGCATTACCGGGATTGATTTCAAAAAAATCTCCGCTGGTCATAAATGACGAAATGAAACTTTTTGGATCAAGTGTAGGTCTATTTAAAATCGCCAAGAGTGTGTTGTTGTTAGCAAAAGTCAAAAAATGAGTGAGGAATTGTCAACGTGATAGAACCTACCTTTGAGAGTTTCTCCGCTATTGTGGGCTTTCGCCTCGTCACTTTGCAGCGACACGCCAGCGTAGTCAGCCCTTCCGCCATATTTCCTATGAGCAGCTTTCACAAACCGATAAGCTTGTGGTGAGACCGATAAATCATCTTCTAAGATCAGAGCGATTTCTTTTCCATACTCTGGACGATAAGGGTACATCGTTGATGACATGTTTTTGGGTTTGAAGGGTGGAGCTACCCTCGGCCTCCATGTATCAATCCATTGACCCATAATGCCGGCATGACTTGTTTGGTTGTGAATTCTGGTCGGGCCTTTAGTCCACTGTATTCCAAAATTATCATTATATTAATATCTCACTTTGAATTAACTAAAAAACAAAATTTTCTGTTAAAAAAAAATTCAATAAAATTTCACACCCCAATAACTTAACAATAAAATATTAATTTTCAAATATAATCGCGTGAGGCTGCAGCCCTAAGATTTCATTGCTACGCCAAGATGTGTCATACTTATCATCATGTCAGACCTTAAATGTTGAAACGGCTTCATAGGTTTTGTTGTTAATGCCAGTCTTGGCGTTGCGATCAATCCAGATTTCAAGTATGGCTTCATCTCCGTCGAGCTCCAGGGATTGCAAACTGTTCAGCAGTTTCATGACACTGTCTGTCCGGTCGTACGTTATGACTATCACTCTATATCGGTGGGTAGGAGAAGTTTTAAATTTGCTTTTGGCTATTTTAATGTTTAAATGTCACAAATTTTTATATCATAGATGTGAAGAGAGGTTTTGTTGAATGGAGAAAAAATTAGCTATTTTCTAGTTGGGCAATTTTTGTTTATTTCATTTATTAAATTTGATATTGAGAAAGTTTATTGAAGTTTTGAATTATAACTCTAAAAAATACTAAGTTTTTTTTTTATTTTCTCTAATTCACAATTCATAAAACAAAATCTTCAATAAATTATTTTAAATTAAAATAAAACAATACATTACTGACCTCAAATCAACGACACTCTCATAGACGCATGGCTCACCGGTAGGACACTGCAAAATGGTATTCTCCATAAGATAATCCTTGTATCTTTTCAGATTGTTATTGTAACTGAAAAATGTGACCATCAGTGTAAAGATGACGGCAAATGCAAACAGAGTTTTGGCTGTTGTTCTCATATTTCAAAATTTCAAAAAATTTTTTTAAATTATAATTGTTTTGATGTTATGGACACCGACCCGCAAATTTTAAAATAAAATAAATAAGTACAATAGATTTATGCAAGTACAATTAATAATTGATTAAGAATAATAAATAATTAATTATTTATTTAATTGCCGGAAAACTATACGATAATAATCAGACCAATTAACAAATTATGATACCAAGCCTGATCAATTTATTTTAGCGCATTTTATTTTTATATTTGGCTTAACGTACCACCATAAATGTATATATATATATATATATATATATATATATATATATGTGTGTATGTCATGTGTGTAAAAATGTAAAAATATCGAAATAACATTTATGGTGAAAACATGTGAAAATTTTATTACGATATTTTTACATTTTTGTATAATTTATTTATTCACTTGTTAATAAATGTTATACACACACACACACACACACGCGCGCGCGCGCGCACGCACACACACGCATGCACGCACGCGCACAATAACAATATATATATATATATATATATATATATATATATATATATATTTATTTATTTGTTGGTAATAGACCATAATTTTTGCAATATTCTATAAATTCTATTTATATTTATATACAAAATGGAAAAAACCGAAATAAAATTCTCACATTTCAATATATGAGAATACACATATGTATGTCTTATATATTTGCATGTGTGTATATATGATATATATATATATATATATATATATACATACATATATCAATATATATATATGTTGGTAATAGACCATAATTTTTTCTTTTTTGAAATATATATATATATTCACATGTGAGCATAGGTGTATATATAACTTTATATAAACATACAAAATCAAAGCCACGTATATATAACCTCTGTGTGTGTGTGGTGTGTGTGAGAGAGAGAAGACTGTGTGTGTGTAATCAGTGTATGTGTTTGCAAGCCAAGATGATACAAAAACACACGCACACACATAAACACACACGCGCACGCGCACAATCACACAAGTTTAGATGAAAATCATTAAACTCCATTTATTCCTAATTGAAAATTCAATAAAAAAGATCCGCAGGTGGTGCACTAGCATTGAAAAGTCGATAACGATAATGTTTTACATTGTTTAATAATGGAATGAATATAAGAGTAACACACTCACTACTATACACAAACACACGCGCGCACACGCACGCACACACACAAGCGCACACACATATCTTTTAAATTATACTACTTTTTACATCTCTACATTTCCATGATTGTCATATATAGAAAATTTTACTTGTGAAAAGTTAGTTATCTTTTTTGCTCTAGTATTCAAGTTTTATGAAATGATTCGTCAAAGTTAGATTATCATTTGTGAATTTAGCTAAAAGTTAGTCAAAGCTACATTAGCTTTTGTACAAGCTCAAGACAATATGCCTGCTTTGCTTTATAGATGATACTGGATATGTATATTTATAATCTGAATGTATGTATTTTATAAATATTTTATTTCTAAATACCGTTCGTTGTTTATTTAATATTCGTTTGAGCATACTATAAAATAAAAGCATTTTCATTATTTATTAATATATTTTGTCTTATTATGATTATCTAATATATATATATATATATATATATATAATTATATATATATATATATCATGATATATATCTAGTATATTAATTATTATATATATTTGATACATTAGTTATTATATTATATATATAATATAATATAATAATTATATTTATCAATAATGCTATTGATATCATTGAATCTGATGTTCCGAATTCAAGTGACAATTAAAGTTTGTGACTTTTAGTCTAGCGAATATTAAAACAGTTGAGGATGGTATCAGAGTTATTTATCTTATTCTCCTTACTGTAACTATTGTTGTTGTTATTATTATTACTATTATTCATTATTATTATTATTATTATTTTTATTATTATTAATAATATTTGACCCCGGCAATAGTTATCTTGACCTAAACCCTTTCTATTTTTAGATTGAACTTTATCTGCAGCTGCCAAAGACAAGACGCCAGCTATGATATAAAGATCGTTATCATTACTATTACTATTATTATTATTATGGTTGTTATGATTAATATTATTATATTTTGTTACTATTACTATTAAAATTATTTGACCCCGTCAGTGATTATTTTCTTGACCTCTGGTCCTATGACCCCTGGCTAAGGCTTTGTCCGACTCTTTCATGCCAAAGCAGCAGAAGATTACACCGATGACGAGTGCAATAAGTAGGAAGCCGACTATGAGGTACAGGAAGAGGTAGCTCTCCGTTTCCTGAATGGGATTGGGACTTGCAGCTGGCTTGTTTTGGACGAAATTTCTGTTGATTAGGTAGTTTTCGCTGAAGTGGAAGTAGAAATCAGTGGTGGATGTTGTGGATGGAGTGGTCGTCTGTAGGCCGTTGGTGTGGCTGTTGTGGATAGAGCGATTGTGCTTGATGTGGCTGTTGTGGATAGAGCGATTGGGCTTGATGTGGCTGTTGTAGTTGCGGCCGATCAATTTTTTTGCTATTATGTAGTTGGTTGCAAGAAAGTTGCCGATTGTGGGTTTTGTTGCAATTGTCTCATTAGTAGGTGCAAGAATGTTTCTGCCGCGGTGGTCGTTTTGGCTGTAGATTGAAGTTACTGCAGCCGCCGTTGTGGCCGCCAAAGGGTCTTGATCATTGGTAATGTTGCTAGTGGTTTTTGAAGCTTTTTTGTGGTTCGTTGTCAAAATGTTCATGTTCCTGTTGACGTTTTTGTTAGGTTTTTCGATATCGGATATCTTTTTTTTGGCTGTTTTAGTTGATGTCTCTTCTTTACTGCTATCTTTCATGTGGTTCATGTCACTGTCTGTCACACTCGTCTCCGTCATTTCCTCTACATGATCTGGTTTCAATGGAAGTTAGCCATAAAATAGTCATTTTTTAATTTTTTTGGTTCTTCATTCATTTATTCGTTCGTTCGTTCATTCATTCATTCACTTCGTTACATTAATTCATTCATCATTTGTTCGTTCGTTTGTTCGTTCGTTCGTTCGTTCGTTCGTTTATTCATTCATTCATTCGTTCATTCATTCATTCATTCATTCATTCATTCATTCATTCATTCATTCATTCATTCATTCATTCATTCATTCATTCATTCATTCATTCATTCATTCATTCATTCATTCATTCATTCATTCATTCATTCATTCATTCATTCATTCATTCATTCATTCATTCATTCATTCATTCATTTATTCATTCATTTATTCATTCATTCATTCATTCATTCATTCACCTACCCATTCATTCATTCACTCCGTTTCACTCATTCACTTACTTGAAACGGCTGGAAGAATGACATTCACCTCGACTTGCCTTGAAGAGGTAACCAATAAGAAGCAGGACCAAAGCGAAATTGCGACAAACTCCATGCTCCAAATTCCAATCTTTTAAAAATTTTCAACATTGAAATAATTTCTAAACAGTATATTTTTCATTATATTTGAAAATGGAATAACTCAACTAGATATAATAATTACAAATTACAATTAAAACTATAATTATTATACTGATTTTACTACTAATAATAATATACCTATAATTATGAACATAATTATTATTATAGCACTACTAGTAGGTCTACTAACGGTGATTCTTACGAGAAAGAGAAGGTTCACAGCTCATCACTCCATGTCACAAGATCAAAATTATTTCATGAATTTGAACACATACATAATTATATTCCTCAAAAAGATTGAATAATAATATTAATTATAGTAATTATAATTATTATAAATATAATGACAACAACAACAACAACAACAGCAACAGCAACAATTGTAATAAATCTGGTCTCCGTCTTTTATATTTTTTCAATTTTTATTAGCTGCTTAAGTTGTTTGAAAATGTTTTTAGAAGATAAATAAATAAAAATAAATCCAGGACGCGTTTCTGCTACCAAAACATTTTATTTGCAATAAATTAATAATAATAATATTAATAATAATATTAATAATGATAAAACATTTATAACAAATTTATAACAATAATTATAACTGCTACTTTTATTAATGCTATACTACCATCCTCTATTTCATAACCTTTTTATAAACTGAAGATTCTTAAAATTCTTATCATTCTTAAAATTTTCATTATCATTTAGTTTATTTACACTAGCATTTGGATTTATCTGAAAAGTATTTTTTGTTCTCAGCAACATTAATACAATTATCAATGTTATTTTATTGTTTTGATTCTAATTAATATTATAATTAGTTCAGTTATAATTAATGTTAGTATTTCAATGCCTCTCCACTTTATTCTTTTCCTCCTTCACTACAACTTGCCTGGCTTTATCAGCTTCTCTGGCTCCAAAGAAGCAGCAGACGATCCCAATGACGAGTGAAGCCACCAGGAAAGCCACAATAAGATGGAATATGAAATAATCTTCTTGATAACTCGTCATAGGACTCGCCGTCTGGCGTGGATGTGGCTGCTGTGGCTGCGGTCGCAGCTGTCGGTCTGAGTAGTCTTGGTGCCGAAATTTAGTGTCTTCGTCGCTGACGATTTTGTGGCCCATGACGCTAAGGGATGTGATCTGGTTTTGGTGAATGGAATGTGGAGAATGTGATTTTGTATGATTTTTTTGGAATTTTTATTTAATTTGTTTATTTTTTTAATGTTACCAGTGGGGTTCCTCAAGGATCCGTAATAAGACCGTTACTATTTGTAATATACCTCAATGACATTGATCTAGGAATAAAGTCTAAAATTTCAAAATTTGCAGATGACACTAAATTATGTGCTGTTGTAGACAACGATAAAGATATTGAGATTCTAGCATGGCGGTCTGTAAAAAATATGCAAATGAACAGAGGTTTGTTAGGTGGTATTCGACACCAAAAAATGCTTTCCTATTCTTTTTGATCACTTTCGTTATTATGGTCATTATTATTATAATAATAATAATAATAATAATTATTATTATTATTGTTGTTGTTGTTGTTGTCGTTGTTGTTGTTGTTACAAATAATACAAATTATGAACCATAAACTTTCTAAAAAAAAATTATAAAATCACTCCACAAACTTTAGAGGTAGACAGACAGATAGAAGTAAACAAAAGAATAATATAAACAAACACGTAACCTAAATTTAAATAGCAATTCAAATAACAAAAGCCATGAGTTTATAATAATAATATTAATAATAATTATTATTATAATAATAATAATAATGTGTTTTACGAATACCGGCAAAGGTTTCTACCAATCAGTATACCATTTATTTGAATATATATTGGTCAAAAACAATTAATGTTGACTTAACTTAGCACCTACCCTGCCACTACTGAAGCCACTACCACCACCACTACTACTACTACTACTACTACTACTACTACGACTACGACTACTAATACTACTACTACTACTACTATTACTACTACTACTACTTTTGCTGCTGTTTTGCTGCTGTTCCTGCTATTAAATCTAACGCTAATAAAATTAACATTAATAATGGTTAAAAAAGTAATAAATGGTTGATCTCAACTATTCTAATAATTTTCATGTCAATATTAAAACACATTTAAACACTAAACACAATTGCAGGGAAGAGAGGTTCGTGAAAACCTTGTGTCATTTTTTGTATATCACCATATTTCAACTACTACAAAGTGTTAAAGATCGGATTTTTTGGAGGCCGATGGTCGCCAATGTTCTTGTTCTAAAAGTATGAAGCACGAGAAAAAAAGATAATTTTTTATCATTTAGATAATTTTTTCTATATTTTTTATTTCGAAAAATCGTAATTTAAGTGTTTGTCATGGTCATTATAATAGTAACTACTATCATAGTAAATGTTGTTGTGGCTGTTAATGTTGTTATTATTAATGTCATTGTTCTTCTTAATATTATATAAATCCGCAATTTTTCAGATTCTGAGTTACAACTTTTCATATTACACCATAATACAAAAAACATCCCACCATATCACCACCAAATTAAACCAAACCCCAATCCAACTACAGCCACCACACGGATTTTTTGAGGTAAGTAAGCCACGGGCCAACAAAGAAATTATTGAAGCCCCTAACTATTTAAACAAAATTTTTTCGCCTATTTTGTTTATTCCATATTATCTCTACAATGTTCTTTATTAAAGCCCAAACAGTTGAAGACGCTTTATTATCCGGATATTTTTTACTTTATTAAATGGGTCATCATTATAGAAGGTTATATCCTGTGATGATTTCCGGGACAGATCCTGCCTGGCCCCTTTAAATACCCGGTACATCCCCGTCACCACAACTTCAAACACCCAAACACAGAAACTGAAATCGGTAAGATGACGGCCAGTGGCATCGAAATAGGGATGTGCTGATGGCCGTTACAATATGCCCTTTCGCAGTAGCAGTTGATCGCTCCGATGCCAGCTATTCTGGCGTCAAGGCACCCAACTCCAGTTAGAGCGAATGCAGAACACGACTTCTTAATTTTTTTTTCTCCGCCTGGTTTTAGTGGGATGTCGAAAATTTTCAAGTTCTTAAAATACATGAAAGTGTTATTATTATATCATAATTAAGAATCGTTATTAGTGTTGTCTATTTTCATTATTATTATTACAAGCATTTCTCCCATATTATTATATTTATAATGTAATAATGTGAAGAAATCTGCAAAAAAACACCAACTGATTGGGAATGACTCAGTCTTAGTGCAATATGTTCCTTCGCAATAAGTCGTGCATCTATAATATGTGGTCTCGCAGTTATAACACCATACCGACTGAACCGTATCTATTCGAAAGAATGCCCAAATCAGGATGAGGGTAAATACCGAAAGACGGCTGCGGTCCGGTCGAAGTCGCATTTTTTTTTTGTGATTTTTATTTTATTTTATCTATAACAAATGCCAAACTAAACTATGACTTGTTTGAAGAGTTATAATAATAATTATAAATAATTTCAAATAATTATAAATAATTTTAAATAATTTTAAATAAAAACCTTATTCTCTTTTAACATATTGTTGTTGTTTGTTTATGCGTAATGATGTCATTAACAAAAACGTCATAAGATGCATAGATTGTTTGACTTTTGGCTAATTAAACTAGGTTGTAGCACCGGTTTTCAATCAATTAATTTTTCAATTAATTATTTTTCAAATACCATAGAACTATTTCTCTGCAGATTGTAACAACACGGCTGTAACATGCTCAAGGTCTAGGAATCAATAAAAATGAGTTAAATAAATAGGTGATTTGTCAAAAAAAATAAGCAATGTATCAATATTTTAAACAACTATATATAAACCAATTAGTATGATATATTGATACATATATATGATTTATATTATAAATAATTAAAATATATTATTAAAATATTTATAAATTTTTTATTTACTACTAAAATAATGATAAATAAATATATATTTGTATGAAAAAATATAAATATTTAAATTTATATTAATCTGTTTTGTTCTGACTTAATAATTCGTTGAATTTTTAAAACCGTCAACATAAACTTACGTAAACTATAAAATAAATAATTAATGTATCTATTGTGTCTTTGTTTTTACTTGTCTACATAAAAGTCATACATATAAACATAACTATATACTAATAGTGAAATTAATTGAGATTGATAGACACATACATTTACATAGATGTCACATATTTCTGGTTTTATTTAAGATACGGTGCCAAATACATAATGACAAAAAACATTATCATTATGATGTATTTACATAAAGTAGTTTTGAAAAATCCCGGGTTTGACGTTCAAGGAAGTTTAAATGAAACATTCAAGTTAAACAAATTTGATAATTTTATCCCTAATTTAGGAATATGAAACAAAATAGTGCCATTTAAAACAACGACCATGACAACATCAACAGTAACACCAAAATAAATATATTAGGACAACGACAACAATATTAACAACAACAATGCTAGCAACAGTTACATTAAGAGCTGCTTAAACAACAACAACAACACCATAAACAATGACATATAAAACAACAAAAACCACAACAACAGTAACATCAATAATAATTATAACATTAACAGAGACATTAATTGGCAGTGTTAATGCGTCGTTAATGTGTTATAATTGCAATACGAACTCGTCTACAAAACCTTGCCAGTTTTGGACTTGTTTCGGCGAGTATTGCGCCAAACTTGTCAAGCTGGACGAACGTAAGTGAGGGCGTGGCTGTTTTTTTTTTCAAATTAATTTTTCACTTTAAATCTTTTAAAATACGTTGAGGATGTCTTATTGAATTGTTATTTATCCACTAACCAAACCGATAACCAATCATTCATTCCATTAACCAATCCATTAACTATTAAATCAATTAACTAATTGTTTGATTGATAGTTTAGTTAACTGATTATTCAATTAAACTATTATTCAATCCATTTATCTATCCATCTTTGTCAATCAATCAATCAGTCAATCGATCGATCAATCAATCAATCAATCAATCAATCAATCAATCAATCAATCAATCAATCAATCAATCAATCAATCAATCAATCAATCAATCAATCAATCAATCAATCAATCAATCAATCAATCAATCAATCAATCAATCAATCAATCAATCAATCAATCAATCAATCAATCAATCAATCAATCAATCAATCAATCAATCAATCAATTAATTAATAAACTCATTCATTTAATTTGAAAACGATCGTACTATATGTACATCAATCAAATAATTAAATCACTGTTAAATTATTAAAAATTAACTATTCAGAAACAGCCAAGATTGTCGAAGTTAGAAGATACTGCCACATAGATAAATGGAATAATAATAATAATAATAATAATAATAACATTAAAAAGAAAAATATCAATAATAATAAAGAGGACGACGACGATGGTGATGGTGAAATAAATATGGGTTGTCATCAGACCAAGACGTTCATAAAGTGTCTTTGTGCTACAAAATTTTGCAACGGAGCCAGCAACGTGGGAATTGATTTAAATTTTTTTTTACTTTGTTCGTTTTTAAAGTTCTTCTTTGCAGGTACTCTGTGGTGATGTTTGCATGTTTTTTTTTATCTTCTGTCCGTTACTAATATGGTTTTTAGAGGTTGTTTTTGAGTTTGGATAGTTAAATTTGCGAAAATTTGCGAAACAAATTAGTTTGTTTTTGTTTTTTGCCTGCCTACCTACCTACCTACCTACCTACCTACCTACCTACCTACCTACCTACCTACCTACCTACCTACCTACCTACCTACCTACCTACCTACCTACCTACCTACCTACCTACCTACCTACCTACCTACCTACCTATCTATCTATCCTACTGTCTGTCTGTCCCTACTGTCTGTCCCTACTGTCTGTCTGTCTGTCTTGTGTCCATTCATTCATCCATTAATCTAACTATCTATTTATCTATCTAGCTACTTATCTAAACTTAACCTAAAAGCTACTTACCCACCTGCCTGTCCGATCAATCTTGAGATAATAACATGCAGCACTCCTATGTATGTAGGGCAATTATTCGGAATTAATTCTTTTAATAATTTAAATTATTCATATCATTATTATTGTAATTATGAAAAGTTAATGAATAATAATACTAGAATAATTTTTATTGTTTGTAATTTGTGGAAAATTATCTGCCATCTATACATCCAAATATATATATATTGTAAGTGTGCGTTTGTGTGTGTGTATGTGTGTGTGTGGTGTACATAATTGTATACACATTCATCAAAAAATTTTGTGATTACTAATTTCATTTAATTAGTGAAAAGTCTAAATAAAAAAATTTAACATGTTAGCAAATTCTGAAAAATAATGGAACTCAAAAAAATCGGCTAACGTGATTGGTCGGGGCAGAAGTTTGATTCAACCAATGACAATCGTTTAAAATTGCTTACGTCATTGTTTGATACCGTGCTATAAATAGATATAACTTGCCATAACCTTACTGGAAAAGGTGATTGATAGATCATTAATATTCATCACCACAATATGAATATGAATTAGATGAAGTAAGAAGGTGTATGTATATAATTAAAAAAACTCGTAAAAGGGTAAACAAAACAGAAAAAGATACAAACATAAACATACACACACACACACACGCACACACAAGCACACACACATACATACATACATACAGTTAAAATAGCTAATATAACGGGTGACCCTAACGAAGGCAATTATTTAAAACACATTCTTTCACTTTTATTACAAAAATGTAATTCCTTTTGCATTCTGGATGGAGCTGCTAGATACCTGACTGTGCGAGACCAGGGACATAGATAAAAGTTGAACTCGGAAACGATTGCATGCCTAACCATGGCTTGTTCATCAAAACGGGTTCATACATACATACATACATACATACATACATACATACACACACACATACATACATACATACATACATACATACATACATACATACATACATACATACATACATACATACATACATACATACAAACAAACAATCCCTTCAATCCCGGTTCTCAAGGAACCATCCAGCATTTCTGCGCATGATGGTAGGCGCCCGGACGGATGCACACTAATACCTTGGAGAGCCGGCAGATGTTTGGCGTGGGATGTTACGGTCCCTGGCACCCTTGCCAAACGATATGTAAGAATGCGGTTTGGCCGCGGCCAGGGCAGCGGACGAGAAAATGAAAAAATATGGGAACGCCATCCCCTCGATGAAATTCTTGCCAATACATACATTCATACATACATACATACATACATACATACATACATACATACATACATACATACATACATACATACATACATACATACATACATACATACATACATACATACATACATACATACATACATACATACATACATACATACATACATACATACATACATACATACAAACAAACAATCCCTTCAATCCCGGTTCTCAAGGAACCATCCAGCATTTCTGCGCATGATGGTAGGCGCCCGGACGGATGCACACTAATACCTTGGAGAGCCGGCAGATGTTTGGCGTGGGATGTTACGGTCCCTGGCACCCTTGCCAAACGATATGTAAGAATGCGGTTTGGCCGCGGCCAGGGCAGCGGACGAGAAAATGAAAAAATATGGGAACGCCCTCCCCTCGATGGAATTCTTGCCAATATGTATCGAGGTTCTCGGCCCGATGGACCCCAACACCCTTAAATTTCTTAAGGCAATATGTAAAATGATCAGCGTCAGATCAGGCGAAAGCAGGGAACTGTTTTTCGCAACTAACCACATTTCGTGCTTGTTGCAGCGGTTCCTGCGTGTCTGTGTGCTTGAAAATATCCAACTGAATGCCGACATGTGCAATTAACGACAAATCAAAGTGTTAATCCATTTGTTACTTGATGTTTGACGGTTCAGTGTCAGTCATCATGTTTTGGTTTTAACATACATACATACATACATACATACATACATACATACATACATACATACATACATACATACATACATACATACATACATACATACATACATACATACATACATACATACATATGAAAAAAATGTACAAAATGATAAGTGTCAGGTCCGCCAGCGGCAGAGAACTATTTTCCGCCATGAATCATATCTCTTGTTTGCTGCAAAGGTTCTTGCGCGTCTGTGTTACCGAAAATGTTCGATTAAACGCCGACGTGAGCGAATAACGAGATATCAATTGTTAACTGGTTTCATTCAGATGTTTGACTGTTTAGTGTCACTCATCACTGATTTGGTTTTAACATACATACATACAAATACAAATACAAACAAACAAACAAACATGCAAAATGATGTCACTTCAAATACAATTTAATTAACTATTCTTCCTTTCACTGACGCCGCCCGTAACAGATTAATAATAATAATATTGATAATATTAATAATAATAATATTGATACTTGTTAAATAAAAGCTTCCACAGGTTACGACACTACGAAGTTATAAGGCCATAAAAGTCGATACTAGATAATATTTGGAAAGGAATCAGATGAAATAGAAACCCTCAAAAAACATGTTATCTATAACCTTAATGTCAACAAGGTTATTGCATTAACATACATGTTCACAAAATCAAACCATTAGCAAACCATAACACTAGCAACAACTACAACATCAACTACAACAACACTAACTAAGATTGAAAACATCAATAGCTATAAAAAAATTTATACCAATAAAATTAGCATTTCCTTACGGGAACGTTTCGGCATTCTTCAACAGTCATTCAAGTATTTACATTTTATCTTTATTCCTCGCTAAGCGTTCCCTCTTGCAAATCTTTTATCGTTGGTATCTCTTTTTCTTCTTTTACATTTTTGCCTTGTTATATATCTCTCTTTCTCTCTATCTCTCTTTCTCTTTCTCTCTTTCTCTCTTTCTCTCTTTCTTTCTCCTCTTTCTCTCAATCTGCCGCTTCCTTTTTGGTTTTCCTTTCTAACTTTTTCTCTCTTTATTTCTCTTTTTATTTCTCACTGTATGAGTGTGTCTCTCCCATATTTAAACTCATACACAGACACACATACACACGGACACACATACACGCAAATACAAACACACACAGATACATACAGACACACATACACACATTTACAAACACACACACACAGATACATACAGACACACATTCACACAGATATAAACACACACAGATACATACAGACACACATACACACGTGCAACGCACGCACACAAACGAAATAAAGACCACACAGTCATTCATCCAATAATCAAGGTGAGTGTGGTCTTTGAGACTTTGCTGCACTATACCACTGGTGCCAAATAGATGAATAATTATTATAATTATTTTAATATTTCTTGTAATTACTAAGCGACTTATTAAGATAAAGTTAATTGCCCCCACTTAAATTTTAACCAAGTGCTTGCCCTCGGAGTATTAAAATACACAAAGATGTTTGTAAGTCAATTAAGACTAGTTTATAAGTCTCTATAAATTTCTTTGTTTCCTTCACTCTCTCCTCTCTCTCTTTCTCTCTTTCTCATTCTCTCTCTCTTTCTATATATATATATATATATATATATATATATATAGTGAATGCTAGTATATATATATATATATATAT
This sequence comes from Helobdella robusta, assembly GCF_000326865.2. Lineage (NCBI taxonomy): Eukaryota > Metazoa > Annelida > Clitellata > Rhynchobdellida > Glossiphoniidae > Helobdella > Helobdella robusta. The sequence continues at coordinate 116,688 of NW_008704903.1, read as the reverse complement.
ATATATATATATATATATATATATATAGTTATATGTATATATTTGTCCTTCAATCTACCTGTGCAACCAATCGCTACAGTTTTGTTAGCGAATGATAACACAGTTATAAGCGTTACAAGAGGTAAGCAGTTGGTCAAAGTTGTATCTCAGAAGTAACTTTGCTTAAGGTTTTTTTTTTGAAAAATAATTTGATCATAAATTTAATTAATTCAAAATATTTTGATAGTCTGATCTAAAATATTTAAAATTATTAATTTTGCTCGTACTCCTAATTCAAGCCTAACTTTTTTTAATCCTCATAGAAGCTTGGTCTAAATCGGTAGCCACCGAAACAATTAACACAGGAAATGGGTCTGACCGAACCGGCAACTCTCTCCTTCTCACTCTCTCTCCCTTTCATCATTTACAGTGTTCTCATTCTCCTCTCATTACAGCTGCCAGAGACAGAATCGGTTGAGTGTTACGACTGCGTCTATCCAACGGCCACAAACTGTCTTGATGGAAGTTTCGCTTCCGATACAATCAAATGTACTGGGAAATACTGCTTACTAACTTCTGTTTATCAAATTAAAAAAAGTTAGTGTTCTATTTAACAATAAAAATAACGGTTGGTCATTCAAAATTTGTTTCATTTTATTTTTATTCAATATATTTAGTGTAAAAAAATTTTATTCTGCATGGATGTGTTTTTAGGTACACTATCATCATTGTTATTATCACCATGTCCTTGTCATCTTTATCATTTCGATGCAGTTAGCTCTTCCGTGTCGTCAGGTGAAATAACGTTTCAGAACTTCTTTACGAGTCCCATTCCTGTTTCAATGTATCAAGAGAAACAAATCCAAAATTCAAAAATTTATCTTCCTGCGTTCGTTTTGTTGGTTTTATTTTACCCG
>NW_008704903.1:94719-115695 GCF_000326865.2 Helobdella robusta | reverse complement strand
GTTCGTTTTGTGGGTTTAATTTACCCCCCCCCCCCCCCCCCAGTCTTTACTCAAAATCCTACAACATCTTGACGCCCAACTCATTCCGTATCATCGTATTCATTCCATTACAAAATCTTCTACCTATTTAAAATCATAACTTTTATTCATCATTTTCTCATATTTGCGTGTGAGTGAGTGAGTGTGTGTAGGTAGGTAATTTTTGGTTAAATGATTAGATGTTCATTTCTTTAGCTTTTATCTCAGTACATTTTACGTAAATTACAATTACAATAGCCCAATCTATAGTTTTCAAATGTGAAAAATTTATTTATAACGTACGGTTATATAAATAGTGAGGCTAAATAGTGTAATGGTCAAGATGCCTGGCTTTGTTGACACGGGTTACTAGTTTCAAAAGCAAAATAACCACGGGTTACTAAATTCAAAAGCAAAATAACCTTCACCTTTCACAATCAGTTGCTTCAAGCCTATTTAAATACACTGTGCATGTTTCTTGATACCTTTGAAATTCATTAAATAGAGAATTAAACAACAATTCACCATTTTAGAGGAGTATCAAATCGTGAGAACGTGTAGTGACGGGAACGATTCCATGCCTCTTGGTTGCAAAACGCTGAAAGAAGAACCAATAACAATGTCTCTATGCACCTGTAACACTGATAAATGCAATGTCAGGAGCAATCTTAACGAGACGGAACTCTGCCCTCCCACCAAACCAAACACAGGCTCTGGTTTGAATTCTGCAATCTGGGTGATTGTCGTCCATATGGTTGTGTTGCTGCTGTGAGTTGGAAAATTGGTGTGTGTTTGTGTGCGTGTCTGTGTGTGTGTGTTGTGTGCGATGTGTGTGTGTGTGTGTGTGTGTGTGCGTGTGTGTGTGCGTGTGTGCGTGTGTGTGTGTGTGTGTGTGAGTGAATAAAAGGGAGAATATAAGAGTAATTGATTAATTGTTGATATATGGTAGACCGATTGGTGGCCGGTTGACCTGTACCTTCATGGGTGCTTGGGGAACAAATTAGTAAGAATATTGATTAGAGTGAAATTGATTGAATGTACTGAGGCCAAAGTTAAATTGATATGAAAAAATATCATGATATACAATTTTTATTTTTCGATATATTTTCAGCTTTCAAAATGTCTACCAAAAACTTAACGATTTTATCTTTCAATTTTTTTGTTGTTTTAGTTCACTGCTTTTCCATGAATACTTTTTATAAGTGCCAATAAATAATCGCCAAGAATAAAGATTGTGTGTGTGTGAGTGAGTGAGTGAGTGAGTGAGTGAGGTGAGAGAGAGAGAGAGAGAGAGAAAAAAAAAAAGAGAGAAAGATTAAGTGAACAAGTGACTGACTGAGTGATTGGGTGAATGAATGAATAAAAATTTTTATTACCGATTAATTTTAAACTTTTACAAACTATTTTCGTTTTCAAATAAATAAAATTAAAATGCTTCCTTTTTGGTTGAGCTTTGCTAGTTTCATTCACTTTGATACTTTCAATAGTAAATGATTTTTGAAAGGATTGCAAGTTTTTACAATAAAACCAGTTTTTAAATGGATGTTTTTGAATCTGTCTCTTGGAAAAATTGGAAAAGATTGGTTTGTATGTAAGGTAGAAAAAAACTTCAAAATGATGATGAAGATGACGACAATGTAGATGACGACGATGAAGATGACGATGATGAAGATGACGAAGATGGCAAAGATGGCGATGATGACGATGAAGATGACGATGACGTCATGTGTTTTAAAAATAATTGCCTCCAAGAGGACAATTTTCAGCATTAATAATAATTATTATTAAATAAATTTTTGCGAAATTTATAAATAATATTTGTCGGTGATGAGAACGATATTGATGAAAAAGAGGATCGTATAAATAATTATAATTATGACGATGATATTATAAATAATAAAAATTATGATGATAATTTAATAGCAATGAAAATGATTTGCGAGAGCGTTTGTGCGGACTAACTTTTAAATTTGTTTGCTTTAACCCACGCAAAATAAACCAGGTGTTATAATGAAGACGATAAAGATGATGATGATGACGACGATAAAGATGATGATGATGACGACGAAGATGATGAGGGTGGCGATGATGGTGTCTGCTTCATAGCGTGCGTAGTAGTGGTAGACAAAAAAAATGTTTATGGTGATAATGTGGGTTGATAATTTGGATCATGATGATGATGATGATGATGATGATGATGATGATGATGATGAAAAAGAAATGTTGTTGTTGATAGTGATGATAATGATGATGAAGTTGAAGATGATAGGAGGATGTTTAGGATGATGTTGACAGTGTTAATGATGATGATAAGGATGACGACGATGATGATGAAGAAAAAAATAATGATGAAGTAGAAGATGACGATGATGAAGATGAGATGCCGATAATAAAGATGATAATGATGAAGAAGAAGATGACGATGATGAAGATGAGATGCCGATAATAAAGATGATAATGATGAAGAAGAAGATGACGATGATGAAGAATGAGATGTCGATAATAAAGATGATAATGATGAAGAAGAAGATGACGATGATGAAGAAAAAAAATGAGATGCTGATGATAAAGATCATGATGATGATGACGAAGATGTCGAAATGATGACGACGACGACGAAGATTGAGAAGCTGACGATGATGACGAACATGATGATGCCGACGACAGCCTGCTTGCCCGTATAATTGATTTCAAAATTAACGCTATATAAATTAAAATGTATCCATGTATCAAAACGTAACATCCATCCGTTTAACAGGTTATTATCATTATTCGTTTCATATGATTTTTAATTTCCTTAGTAAATCCATTAAATTAACTTTTAAACGTTTATAATAAATTAAAATAGTATTTAATTATTATTATAATTATTCATGAATATATATTTCATACAAAAATATATTATAAATATACCAAGTATATTATAAATTAACCAAAAACAACAAACAGATATACAGTAGAACATAGAGATTATTATAATGGCTTCAGCAACTTTAAAATTCTTCATTGTCTGCCTCCCAATCTTTCTGCTAGCAAAAGTACAGATAAATAATTAAAATAATTATGACGAAAATAATAATTGTTATGGTTAATATATTTAAAATTATAACTGTGATAGTGATGACATTAATATCATTAATGATGATAAAAATGTTTCAATTGCGCGCAACTACTAATGATACTACAATTGCGGGGCTACAACTACTGCTACTAATACTACTACTATTACTACAACAATTATTACTACTACTATTACTACCACCACTACTACTACTACTACTACTACTACTATTACTACTACTACCGCTACTATTACTACTACTACCACTATTACTACTACTACCGCTACTATTACTACTACTACTACTATTACTACTACTACCGCTACTATTACTACTACTACTACTACTACTACTAATACTACTACTACTACTACTACTACCAATACTACTACTACTACTACTACTACTACCAATACTACTACTACTACTACTACTACTACCAATACTACTACTAATAATAATTCCACAATTTAATAATAGCATGATAGTTTATTGTAATTAGAAATATAAGAATGATATGAAATAATTAAAATTATACTGATATTATAACTTTATAACGAAACTCAGGTTGAAGCGGACGTTGAATGCTATCAGTGTGGTGGCCGCGATGAGTGTGCTCTGGGTTTGGAGAAGATCAAAAAGTGTCGCGGCGTCTCTTGCTACTCTGAAGCTGAGAAACGTTAGTCGCGCGCTGTTTTTTAAATAGAAAAAAAAAAAATTGTCGCTAAAATTGTAAATGGTATACGTACATTTTATTACTATATTTTATCCTTATATTGTTATTATCATCGAATATTAATATCAATCATTTCCTTGTTAGTTAATTTTCAAAAATGTCAACAACACACACACATCTCATCTTCATTCTTGTGGCAAGCTTGGATCTCTTGCATTCGAATCAGGTTTCTGTAACAGCGGGACCAAGCGCCTTAACCATTACACCACTCTTATAGTTATAACTTACATCCATGGGCAAATATAGACAAATTTGATGTGGGAGCCGGCATTGACGAAGGGCCAAATTTGTGTAGGAGGGGACCAAAACTGAAAATTTTTTTCGGGAGAAGCTTAAACTAAGTCGCTGACCTCCTCCTTCTCACAAATTTTGTCAATTTTGCTATTTTAAACGGAGTAATGAAACAATATAGGTTGGCTACTTTAAAAAACCACTTTAAAAAAGATTGTTAAACTGTTGATAACAGAAAGGGACATCTCCTTCTACCCCGTGCCTTATTGTATTTATTATAACTAAATAACGTTTTATTGAATTAAGAAAGCAGTACACAATAAGCAGTTAAGCGTACGAGAAATGTTATCAGTATTCTTTCTACTCATATATTATCTTAACTCTAATAGATACCAAATTAATTATAATTGAATTATGTTATTACAAAATCATTATTCTCAACTGGTATAACTATTTATCGATCCCCAGATGACCAGAACGTAATCTACACGAGAGGCTGTCGCAGCGAGCCGCGAGAAGAACGCTGCACGAAGATACAGTACTTCGAGTTGTACTTCTGCGACTGTCGAGGGGATCTCTGCAATAGGCTGTCTTACTCCGAGCTGGAAAAGCAATTTGGAAGCGGTAAGATGCTTAATTGTTTAATTAATTGATTAGTCTGTTGATGCTATTAAGCCAATTAGTTAATTAATTATATAGTCTGTTAATAAGTTAGTTGATTAATTTGGTAATATGTTAATGGGTTAATGATTCAATAAATTAATTAGTTCATTAATTGGTTAATTATTTAGTTTAATTAATTATTTTTTCCCAGCTGTTGAAGAGCCAATGAGATGAAAGACGAACATGGAATGAAATTAAACTCAATTAAAAAACATTAATGATAATAAACATCAATAACTCATCTTAATTGTTAATAAAGACAATATTTAGAAGTTCGTGATGATATATTAATTGACATAAAATGGATACAGAAAAATATATTGATATCATTCACTGTGGTAGAGGTTTTAAAAATAGAATTATTGGCATCATAATCGGATCTGTTTCATTTTTATTGGAAAATAAAATTATATATATACATAAATTAACTAAAAATTAACCATGTCAGACAATAAATAATTAAATCTGCCGCAAAATTGTTGCAATTTTTTTTAAACAATAACCGTAAAACCCTTAATAAATTCTCGAAAAATGTCTAAACGACATATAAATCAATGAGAATAGTCGAAATAGTAAGACTGCCGTGTTTATTGTTGTTACTGCAATGCTGCTCGGATTCGAATGCTGACTTATCAAAATCCAAGAAGAAATTATTCAAAATTTTATAATTATATCTCAAAAGGATGAATAGAGATAAGGAATGAGGAATGTTTGATAGTCTGTTGACAAGATGCGTTTGTAGATGGTGTGTCGTCGATGTCATAGACTAGAACCTCTTTGACAGAAAGGTTTAACTGCCTCTGATGAGTACAGAAAACCTGTAAAAATCTCTAAAGTCGCCAGTTTCGAATTGTAAAAAAAAAAGAATCAGAATTTCGTACGATACGCCAACAATTAATTATAAATTTTTTTCGCTATATATTCACCACGCAAAGTCAATCAGACATATTTTCAAAGGGCAGTGAAAAATAAGCAGATGTTTGAGCAATCTGTGTGTGTGTGGGTGTGCGTCTGTGTGTGTGTGTGTGTGTATGGGTGTGCGTCTGTGTGTGTGTGTGTGGGTGTGTAAATATGCGTTTATGTGTGTGTATGCATGTGTAAACATGTGTGTAAGTGAATGAGTGTACGTGTTTTATAAGAATAAACCAGCGGAGAATATTAGTATTTAAAAATATATTCATACAATTACTTATAATTTCGTTTCAATAATAATAATAATTGTTTTTATTATAGTAACAATTATAATAATTATAATTATTATTCTTAATCTCATCCTTATGGTCATCTTTTTGGATTTTCTTATATTCAAAGACAACATAATCTCTAAGTGATTCAGTGGCAATGTGAAAATTATTTTCTATGATAAAAATACGACGACGATGATGATGACGATGATGATGATGATGCGGACAATTTATGACGGTTATGATATTGATCGCCTTTTGGTGTGTATTTAAATCAGTGACTAGATAGACAATTTATTTTCTGTCTCAGCAGCTTCTGAAGGGTTACAACTCTATGTTCATTAACATTACTTTAACATCTTAAAACGTTATAGCTAATTAATATTAATATTATTATTATTTCAAAGGGATTTGTTATTGTTATTATTATTATTAGTAGTAGTAGTAATATTATTTTAGTTATTATAATTATTATTTTTACATATTATTATAATTTTTATTATAGAGGCCCAAATTATCATGATTTCATTTTTATAAAATGTTTGCACAAAGGCATCTTGCACGCCACAGCCACCAACCACTAACCACAAGCTACCAGCCGCAGCCACAAAGAATGTACTTCACAAACGCAGTAGTGGTAGCGACCTTGCTGCTGCTGTCGACGACACCCCAGCGACAGGTTAGCGCAGAGGTAGAATGCTACTCCTGTAACGGTAAGGAGGAGTGTGAACAGAGTTTTGATAAGATGGACAAGTGTAAGGCCCCTTCTTCTTGCATCATAGACGCTCTGACAGGTAATAATATTAATAATAAATAAATAAATAAATAAGTAAATAATAGTAATAATAAGATGAATAACTTTTATTTTGATGGTTATATTAGTTCTTGCTATCGAAGTTCTTTTGCATTTGAACCAGTGCACTGCATAAACATGGCTATGGCACCTTAACCATTACGCTATCTCGCCACCAGAGACTGCGATTTTGACGCGATTTTTGGTGAAGTGGCTATTATATTATAATGAATATTATTCTAACATTAAATTTAAGAGTATTAATAATGTTATTGAACATTTTGCTTATAACATGCTGAATATTAGTAACGAACATTTTATTTTTATCAGTATTAACATTAACATTGAGACATTTATTTTAAAATTTTGTTTTTGCTTCTGTTTTCAAGTTAACGGCAGACTTTGGACCTCATTTGGTCACAGGATCATGAAAAATTATGTGCTTCTTTCGATAAAATTTAAAATTTCAAAATAATAATTACTCCTGTATTTATTGCAATAATTCGCAGATAAGCAGTACGTATTTAGAAGAATGTGTAGTCATGGTGATGTGGAAGCAGACCAGTGCACGGAGGACCTGGGTAGAATTCAGTACTGTGCGTGTCGTGGAAACCTCTGCAACAAGTACACATATGACGAGCTGTCAAAGATTTTTGAAGACAATGGAATTAATTACGATGAATATGACGAAGTTATCGAGTAATTAGATAATTAATTAAATATCTAAAATTCTATCTAACCTATCTATCTAATTAATTATTTTTAATTAATTTAAAGAATTGGTAATAATCTGTTAACGACTTCTAACCTATCCATACTATAAAACGCCAGAAACTTTATTTTAAGTTGAATGTGTCAAAGTTTCATCTCTTAAACTAAAAAATGCCATTTTAAAAAATTTCTAAAGAATTATGCGAATACCCATACACCATACTCAACACTCATATATCAAATTTATTCAAAAGAGTTCATTGAAATTCTAAGAGGTACAATCACGCTTCTAAATGTGCGTTATAAACAAAGAAATTCAATCGGAGTTATTTGTCGTTGCCAATCTGTCGGCTGTCTGTTTAAGGAAATAATCAGATTTCGTTAATCAAATTTCTTTGACGTAGAAAGCTGGATCTAAATTTCATTTTATAATTCATCTTTTATTCCTTTCTTATACAACGGTACCACATGACTTAACCTTCAATCATCAAAAAAAAACTCCCATCAAATGTATCAATGTATCATATATATGTATATATATACAATATGTATATACAATGTATCATATATATGTATATATATACAATGTATCATATATATGTATATATATATATATATACAATGTATCATATATATGTATGTATATATACAATGTTTCATATATATGTATATATATATACAATGTATCATATATATGTATATATATAAATATATATCAAATTATTTACTAACTATATATATATATATAATTGAATGAATCATACCGAATTGTTGGCATTAATTAATTTAAAGTTTGTCTTTTCATTTAAATTGATTAATGCCAACAATTCTGTAGAATTCATCCAATACTGTATAAAATATGGTCTCCATCCATCATATATATATATATATATATATAGAGAGAGAGAGAGAGAGAGAAAGAGAAAGAGAGAGAGAGAAAAAAAGAGAGAGAGAGAGAGAGACTAAAGTGTGTAAATAAAATTTGCATACATTTATTTCGTTGTTATAGCTTTGTAATTAATGGTGAAACATTGTTTTCAATGTTGACTTGTTTCTTTAGAAACCTAAATAATAATAATTATAACAGTCTTACTTGAATCAGAAAACTGGTTGCATGTACTCATATCAATTGAAAATAATTTTGTTCTAACTAAAGCATACGGGTATATTATACTGTTATTTTCATCATCGTTAAAACAACGCTTAAACCTCTGTAGAAACCATCAAAAATGACGACATCGTCATCATTCTTTTCCTCATCATCTTCCTCCTCATCACTCACAAAGTTACTCACTCTACTAGTGGCGTCATCATCTTTCGTCGTCATCATCTTGACGACTCCACAGGCAGAGGCGTATTCTTGCTACCGCTGCGAAATGAGCCAGTCGCAACTCTGTGGCGATCCATTCAACAACAAAAGCACCAGTGCTGTTACTCATTGCACTGGTGATGTCTGTATTAAAGTAAAAATTGAAAAAAATGGTGAGTTATTATTGTTATAGTGGTCAGCTGTATTAGTAGAAGTAGTTGATGTAGAATTTGAATTGATATTAGTAGTAGTAGTAGTAGTAATAGTAATATGGATGTAGCAGCAGCAGCAGCGGCAGCAGCAGCAGTAGTAGTAGTAGTAGTAATAATAACAGCAGCAGCAGCAGCAGCAGCAGTAGTAGTAGTAGTAAGAGTAGTAACAGCAGCAGTAGTAGTAGGAGTGGCAGACTAATTGTTAATATCACATTACAATAGAACATCACAACTTCATCGTCATCATTACACAGTAACACTATCTTCACCACATTCATCACCATCATCATCAAAACCACAACTTCCTTCTCCTTTTCCTCCTCCTCGTCATCATCATCATCATCATCATCATCACAGGGGGGACGTTTTTCGAAAGGGACTGTTTTTCCAAGTTCATAGCCACAGGATGTCAGATGACCCAGTATAACGGAATGGACGCCTACATCTGTGCTTGCGCCCTGGACCACTGTAACGGTTCTGCCCGTCTCGGTATCGGTCTCGAATCGACACTCCCGATTCTCGTAATCGCCGTCGTTGTATCGTCGGTAATTCGTTACATCGCCTTATAGGAGATGGGATTTTGGTGTGCTATTTTACGCTTAATTTGAATGTGCGTGTGTGTGTACGTGTGTGTGCGTGTGTTTGCGTGTGTGTGTGTGTGTGTGTGTGCGAGTGTACGTGAATTGAATGATATGAATATGAAATTAATGTGCATTTGTTTGTTATTGGGGTGTGTGATTTTTTTTTTGGAAAGTTATAAATGACACTCTTACGTTACTACTTGTTCACAAAACTCTCGGTGAACGCCAAAATTGATACTAAATAATTTTACCATTTATTTAAAAAATGAATTTATCAAACAAACAATTGAAAAATGTGTTTTATATTCATCAGTTCCAGTTTTTTGGAATGAAATATCAATCCATTACGCGTGCATGTATGTATTATTTGGGGGGTTTTATAAATGTTGAAATAAAAAAAAATAGAGAAAGTTTAAAATTTATATTATATTAGCTACTGAGACCAGAAGTTTGTATAAGTGTTTAATCATTCTAACAAATACTTCACCAAGTAACACACCTAAGAACAGCAAATGAAAAAAAATTTTGTAGTAACAGTTGAGAAAGATAATAAACATTGATAGTAGTGCATACCTGTAGTGTTATTAATAAAAATAAGGTTTAGTGATGTTGGGTTAAAGTAATATGTATATATGTGTGTATGTATGTATGTATGTATGTATGTGTGTGTATATATATATATATATATATATATGTGTGTGTGTGTGTGTGTGTGTGTCTGTGTGTATCTGTGTCTGTGTGTGTACATTCATCGTATGTATGTATGTATGTATGTATGTATGTATGTATGTATGTATGTATGTATGTATGTATGTATGTATGTATGTATGTATGTATGTATGTATGTATGTATGTATGTACGTATGTATGTATGTATGTATATGTGTATCTATGTAGCTATGTATCTATGTTTATATCTACGCCAACTTAATGATACCAGCCAATAGGTTCTTGTTGTTTTCAAGAGCACTTATTGATAATAATAATAAAATTTCGTATTGCTTCAACGACTGTAAAATAATTTCGAGTTTATGTAGGTAAAATTTCAGCTAGAACATAAACAAAGTAATTAATAATTAATATAATCGTTTAATACTTAAAATTAATGAATTATTATATGAATAGAGAGATTAATATTGATAATAATCAATTTTATAAATTTCATATTGATATTTAAAATTAATTTTACAATTTTATTCAAAACAGAGAAAAGTTTACATGTGCAGGCAGTTAGTTAGTATTTTTAAAATTGCGGTATTTAATTTAAAAAAAAATATTAATAAGAAAATTGTTTCTTTTTACCTGAAATGATTCAAATATGTAGTTAATTTGTATAATTTATTATCATCAGTATCGAGTGTTTTTGGTACAACTTCTAAAAATGACGTCACGATCTATTTCATCTGAGTAATTCCATCACTATTTCCGTCAGCATTTTTAAAGTTACAGCTAAAACTTCATTACCGTTATGCTCTCTAGTAAAATTTCACAAAAATGACGTCACAATTATTACTGAAATTCACTCATTCTTATGACGTGTCATTGTAAATTCTCACTACCATTCTCGCACGATCAAACCCATATCACCCTTATCAAAAACAATATTTATAGGAATGACGTCATCATCGTCACCGTCATCAAATGTACTCATTCTACTTGCTACGTCATCACTTTTTGTCGTCATCTTGACCGTGCAACCAGCGAACGCTGTCAAATGTTATGAGTGTGATTCGGATAAAGTCCCATATCTGTGCGCTGAAATCATTGTGAAAGGTATATTATACATGATTTTAGAAAAAAATTGAAAAATTAATTATATTTAATAACACACACACACACACGCACACACACCTACACACACAAAACACACACCTACACACACACAAACATAACGCATAGGAACACTCAAGATTCTATGCATATGATAAACAGGGAATCTCTTTGCATTCGAACATGGCCAACCAAACATTAAAGGTTAAGTAATACTCCAAAAAGTCACACCAAATTGGCCACACCCAAAATTTTTTCCCGGGTCACTAAAATTTTTGGGTGGCCCTGATAAAAACAATATTAATAATAATAATAAAAATTGTAATAATAATTAATAATTATAATAATAATGATAAATTATAATTCGTAATTAATAGGTACAGGCATTAAAGAATGCAATGGTTATACATGCGTCAAATTCGCTATAACAGATGGCAAAGGTCAAGTTATGAAAAATAATTACCATTCGTTAACACTACCATCATCTTCATCTTATCACCGTAATCATAATCATTATCATCATCAGTATCAAAATCATCACCAGCATTATTGTTATTATTATTATCTTATTAATAAATGTCACCATTAAATCATCTGCAACGTCATCATCATCTTCATCACCATCATCATCTTCGTCACCATCATCATCTTCATCATCGTTATCATCTTCATCATCTCCATCGTCTTTATCATCATCACTCTCCTACAACCAATATCAACCTCGTTATCATTATCATGATCATCACAACAGTATAACTATCGAATCATCTTCTTCCTCATCATCTTCTTCCTCTTCATCAACATCATCTCCATCGTCGCCATCGTCATCATCCCAACAGATGAAAAATCGTACTCTAGGGCTTGTACAAAGAACAAGTCGAAGACCGGCTATCACAACCAGAGATTTGACAACAATACAAAATTCGTACACGCATATGTTTGTCACACCGACCTCTGTAACGATTCGGTCGGCATAAGTTCCGGCATTTCAACTCGAGTTATTGTCGGTTTATCGGTAATTGGCTATATCTTTGGGAGAAGATTGTAAAATACTTGAATCGATATTATTTGTGGATGATTTTTTTTTCAAAATTAAAATACAAAGTTTGATTTGATTTGAGATTAATCTAGTTATTCTTGTTAAAATTCTTCATTTTTTCGGTGTATCAACTTTTGTATTATATATTTAAATTTCATTTCTGTACTAAACGACATTTTTTACCAGCACCTTTTTTTTATTTATTTCAAACTTTTTCATTGACAAAGTCTCGTGATAAAAACATCGTATTATGATTAGAAAATTTGAAATTTTTATTGATATTTTTATTTTTATATATTGAAGAAATTCTAAAATCTTTTTTGTAACTTTCAAGCCATCTGGTGATAGAAGTCAAATAAATTAGGGGTAGAATTAGAAAAATGGATGAGATAGCTTCATAGAACACCGAGGTTGGCAGCCCCCTTTTGGGGGAAAAATTTGTTGCTAAACATGTTTGTGAACTATAACAAAATAATTACATAATAACATTTAACAAGTAAGTAAAACAAATTTCAAAAATAAAAAATTCGAATGAGTTTAGCGAGCATTCTGAAAGGTATTCAGTCTTTGAAATTTAATAAAACTAAATCTTAGGTCGTTGTTGTGTGGATGTCAAACACAATTGCCTGTGTATGTGGTGTGGTGGGGCGTTGACGTTGCAGTTTTTGTGGCTAGAAACTTTTATAGCTACATCGTTTTTAGCTTCTTAGTTAAGCGATTAGGGACTCAAAATTTTCCACTTCAAATTAACCACTTGACTTAATGTCACTATTAGTTATCGTTAGTGTTTCGGGTTATCACTGATTGATGTGGCGCTTGCCATTTACAATTGAATTATTGACGATTATTAACCGATTGTAGCAATAATTGACATTTTAATTCAACTTTAAATTTTTATTAATTAGCACTTTTAGTTGATTTTTAAATTAATTTTAATGATTTATATCATAGTGATGTTAAAAAAATTACGCTTGAGGCTATAATGTGTGTTTTATAAATCTTAAAAACTTAAATTAATACAATATTGATGATGAAGATGAAGGTTATAATGATTAAGAAAACGACGATGATGGTGGTGGATGGATGTCTGTGACGACGACGATAATGATGATGATGACACGAACAGTTTAACCACCTCAGAGTTCAACCTCGTCAAGACTATTTATAGATTTTTTTAAGTAAAAAACTTATAACCAAAAGCTCTTCTGAATTTCAGTCATTCTGTTTTTTCGACAAAATAAATTACTGTCAGTGTCTTTTTCAGTGTCAATTATCAAATAATATATAACTCTATAATGTCTCTTCATTATTATAAATAAAATGTTAATGACAATTAATTTCTCTAACAGCGAACATCCTACATTCAAATCACATGTAATGATAAACTATGGGAAATAATTAAACACCAATTAAACTCTGGTCAAATGTTATTAAAAAACTTTCCTAAACTCCCACATACACATTCTATACTTAGTGAAATGAATCCCTTCAAATTCCACACCAAGAAAACAAGCTTTTTCAAAATCTAGAAAAGTGATAATCATAAAAAGAAATAGATTGCGAGAATGTTCAATTGGAGAGTGTGCGTGTTTAAACGATTGGATGGAATTACTTGGCAATTAAAACTTGTGTATATGCTCTATTTAAATTAAATTAAATTATTTGTTAAACTCGCTCGCATTATTTTTTCGGTACCGTATATTGGGGGATATTCATATATAAAGCGAGCAAAATTTTGATATAAAAGCGCTTATAAATCTACGCATATTGGCTCAGCTTGGCTTGGCTCGGCTTGGCTTGGAATTGGATGTAAAACAAGGTGTGGACTCAAACAATTTTGAATTTTCCCTTGAAATTTGAACTGCGTGCGTACATATATAGCACTGATTACTGTTGCTTTTATAATGAATATATAGAAAGCGAGCAAAATTTCAATATAAAAGCGCTTGTAAATCTACGCATATCGGCTCAGCTTGGCTTGGCTCGGCATTGAATCGGATGTTAAGCAAGGTGTGGTCTCAAAACTATTTCGAATTCTCTCCGATATATATTAATATATATATTATATATATATATATATATATATATATATATATATATATATATAAAGTAATTATAATTCATGTATATAAATAATTAATAAGATTATATGTTTATAAAAAAAGCAATATAGCAGATTCAGAATAGAATTACTTGGCAAATAAAACTTGTGTATATGTTCTATTTTAATGAAATTGGCTCAGCTTGGCTTGGCTCGGCTTGAAATTGGATATTGTTCAAGGTGTGATCTCAAACACTTTTGAACTCTCCCAGAAAAATTTGAACTGCTTGCGTACATATTTTACTGTTGCTTTTATAATAAGTTTTTATTATATATATATATAATATATATATTATATATATTATATATATATATTATACATATATATATAACTAAAATATATATGAAGTAACTATAATCTATCTATAAAAATACTTATAAAGATTATACGTTTATACAAAACGCAATATAGCTGATTCCACCAGCCAATCAGAAAGTTTCGAAGGCGTTCGTTCGATGACGTCAATTTAGTACGGTTAACATTGTTGTTAAAACTGTAAAACAGTGTAGTACATACATTAAATAAGTTTTTTACTGATGTGAATAATTGAAATGATGAAAATGTATGGCTGAAACGAGTATAAATAGGAGCTGAGACGGCATGAAAATCAGATCAGGCATTCTGCCTCGCTTGAGGTGAAGCAGTCTGCCTGATCTCATTTATTTTTTTTATTTTATTTATTTTATTAAATAGAGTTATATAGAGTTATATAGAGTTATATAGAGTTATATAGAGTTGCGCGGTTATATATGTTTGTCTGTGATTTGTATGTTTTTTTGTTTTTTTTATTTTAAGTGGGTGCTTTAGCGGTTGCTCATACACACATACATACATCATGTTTGTTTGTGTGGTAGAATTTTATGCTCTGTTTTACTCCTTTTTCTCTTTCGTTATGAGTCTTAAGTTAAGCTAATAAAACATAGGTAGGTGAGATTAAAAATTAATTTATTATATAGGTAGGCTAGGGCATAAGGTAATTTAGTTATATAGGTAGGTTAAGGACTTCTATTCTTTTACTCTTACTTTGTTGTGTGATTTTCGTTTTGTGTTTTTTTATGTTTCACACCATACATTCAGCAGGTACGCGGTTGTTCCTTGTTTTAGAAAGATTTTTATTGATTGAATGTGGTAGTATGCATGGTTATGTAGAGTTATATAGAGTTATATAGAGCATAAATCCTATATAGATACCTTTCTTTGAAGTTCTTTTCTTTGCCGACCGGTCGGTTTCTTTGCGGTTATTTTCATTTAAATTGAATAAGATTTTTCCATTCATTTAGGTTTTTTCAGGTTCATTCATTCAGGTTGAAGCTTCCAGAGGAGTTCATCGTGGACGATCAGAATGGTTGTGAAGTTACGCTACGTTCGTTCATTCAGTGGCAAAGAATGCACGCCTGGCTAGGGTACGTTTTACAATGTCTTTGTGGTTCCTTTTTTTGCCAGTTGGCTGGCTTTTCCGGCTGGCGGGTTTCACCGCGACTCGTTTTTCTATTTTTATTTAAATTAATTAAATAAATATGATTTTTTCATTTCATTCAGGTTGAAGCTTCCAGAGGAATTCATCATGGAAGATGTCAGCCTACGTTCGTTCATCCAGTGGAAAAAAATACGCCTGGCTGGGATTCGTTTTATACTTTTTTCTCTGTTTTTCTCCGTAATTTAACATTAAGTAAGAATGCTCACACGTACACAAAACACACACACAATTACATTAAGTAGCTATATAGGTAGGTTAAATAGGCATAATTTTAATTGTAGGTAGGATAGATAGAAAGCATCCAACACTAATGTAGTTGAATAGGTAGGCGTGTAAGTTTATCTCTTCTATTTTTTCTCGCACCCACATTACACGCATCAGCGTATTACACACACACACACACAAATACATACATAAACACATATGTTAGTATTTGAGCGTTATTTTATTTTCATTACACATTCTAATTTATTATTAATAAGTTTGAGTGTAATTTAATTTTATAAGTAATTAAGGGCAATAATGTAATTCTAGAAACAATCTTGTAATGTAAATTAAATAAACGCTGTAAGTGTATCGATAGGTAAGTTAATGATTAGGTTTTACATTATTATTATTAGGCTGGAGCCCAAGGCATTACGTAGGTGGTGGGGTGGGTGCCGAAAGGCCAATGAATTGGGCTCTTGAGTTTTGTAATTTTAGGTAAGCTAGGACCGTAATGTAATGAATAGGTAAGTTAAGGCTACGTTGTAACACACACTCATTAATAGATTTAGGGTTTAAGTTTTATATTATTATTACTAAGTTGGAGCCCAAGGCATTACGTAGGTGGTGGGGTGGGTGCCGATTGGCCAATGAATTGGGCTCTTGAGTTATTTCGTAATTTTAGGTAAGCTAGGGCTTAATTGTAATGAATAGGTAAGTTGAGGGTACGATAGCCGATTGACTCTGGATTTCAAAGTCCGTTGTCAGAGGCAAGCCTTGGTGGCCAGTGTTGTGCCGGCAATGGTATACTATCCGGACGGCAATGGTTTACTATCTGCACGGTAATGATTTACTATGCGGCACGGCCATAGTCTACTACCCGCACGGCTTCCGGACGGCAAATGGTTTACTATCCGCACGGCAATAGTCTACTATCCGCACGGCAATGGTTTTCTATCCGGTGCCCTGGCTGTCGGTGAACTTCTGTTCAAGGAGGGAGAATGAAGGGGGACTTTCGACTATCGTACCATTAACAATTTAATATAGATTAGTTAAGGTAATTGAATAGGTAGATAGGATTATTTTTATTAAACAATTTGAGATGCATGCACCGCTAAGCTTTCTGATGAGAATCTACTCTTTCTCTATCTTTCTCCATCAACACGGGCTGTGTTTCAACAAAAATCTCGAGGAGGACTGGCAGCAGTTTTGGAGGACAACGTAGGAACCGGACCGCATTCAACATTCTGCCTTTGTCGAATGGACGACGGTAAGTTTTTTTACATTTTACTTTCTTTATTATTTTAAGATATTAATTATTTGCCATTATTTTCATTTTATAATTTTTTGCTTCTAAGGTTCTAACATTCATTTACTACTACGCTAATAAAAAAAATTTTGTCTACAGAATTATGAGAGGTGGGAAGTGGTGGGACTCAGCACGTTTCAGATGGTGGTCTCATGATGATTTACGTATGATGGTGGTGTAGGAAGAATCAGCTCGTTGGCTGTTCGACTGACGCTCAGAAGTTCGGATGAAATCTTGTGTGCCGATCTGAATGTGGTGGTCGGTGCTATGAAGAGTACAGTGACGACGATTTTTGAGGTAAGGTTTAGTTTCGTTTTTTTATTTTTCTCATTCATTCATTTCCTCACTCAATCTTTCAAATTATTTAATTGATTAATTATATTCATTCTTTGATTTATTGATTGATTGATTAATTTATTCATTCGTTCCCTTTATCAACCAATCATTTATTCGTTTGTTCCTTCGCTCGAACATTCATTTACTCACTACGCTAATAAAAAATTTTGTCTGCAGAATGATGAGAGGTGGGCAGTGGTGGGCGTCAGCACGTTTCAGATGGTGATCTCATGACGATTCACATATGATGATGGTGGTGTAGAAAGAATCAGCTCGTTGGCTGTTCGATTGACACTCTGAAGTTCGGATGACATCTTGTGTGCCGACCAGATGATGGTGGTCGGTGCAATGGAGTACAGTAACGACAATTTTTGAAGTAAAGGTTTAGTTTCGTTTTTTTTTATTTTTCTCATTCATTCGTTCATCTTAGCATTCAATCTTTTAAATTATTTTTACATTAATTGATTTGTTAATTCATTTTATTCATTCATTAAATCATTGATTGATTAATTCATTCATCCATTCATTCACTCATTCATACAACCAATCATTCAATCATTCAGTTAATCATTTACTCGTTCGTTCCTTTGTTCTTTGATTTACGACTACGCTAATAAAAAAAAAATGTGTCTGCAGAATGATGAGAGGTGGGCTGTGGTGGGCGTCAGCACGTTTCAGATGGTGGTCTCATGATGATCATGATGACAATTCGAAGATAACAACGACGATTTTTTAGGGGGATTGGAGTGGATTGCTACCTTAGTAAGATAAATTGCCTATTGCTTTTTTCCAATGGCTTGGTTTTTATTTTAAAAAATTTATTTTTTTCAGATTTAGTGTTTTTCAGTATCCGGTCAAATTCACGAGCGTGTCAGATGATGGTCGGTGCAATGGAGGTTCATCCGTTGTGAAGAAGTTTCTGGAGAGTACACACGCACATTTACACACACACACATCAATACAACACACACATACACGGCATCCATTTTTCGGTGTTGTCGTTGTTACGTTTCTCTTCAACTTGCTATTTTCTTTACCGGACTTTAATTTAATTCGTAGGTAAGTTAGGGATTGAGATGAGTTGGACAATCGTAGGTAGGCTAGGGCTTAACATTAATTAAAAAGTTTCTAACAAAAAAAAATTAAATTATACAGAAAGGCAAATTAAAAAAGTTAAAATATGTAAAATACAATACCTGAAACATGTAAAATTCCTAAAACTTAGAAATACAAATTTGTAGGTGGGTGAGATGAGTTAATCATTATAGGTAAGCTAGGGCCCTGAGAGTAATTTAATTGTAGGTAGGTGACTGACTACTATTCTTACGACTTTTTACTATTTTTTGTTATTTGTTTGTTTTTGCTTCACACTACCACACCAACAAAACATACTAAATTTTTTTTCGTCGTCGCTTTAAATTTTACTTTTTTGAACAATCTTTTTAATAATGTCTATTTATTTATTCATTAAATGTTGACTGGTTTCTAGTTTTTTAATTTGGTTATACAATTTTTGGTATTTCTTGATTAACTTTGTATATAGGTATGCATGTATAAATAATTTCTCTTTGGTATGTTGATTTAGCCATTATGATATGTTGTGAACTGTTCTTACTAAATGTTCATGTTATATGGATTATTATCCTTTGAGAACTTCTAAGAAGTGCATGTGATAATACAAACAAAAAGTTGATTGAATTTTGGAAGCGGCATAATTAGATAGATGTTTACTCTGAGTTCTGACATATGTTTTAAGACATATAATAATTTCTGACATATGTTTTAAGACTTATAATACTACGTTTTTAACATTTAACTTTTTAAATTGTTTCAATAAAATGTAAAAACAAATTAATTATTGAGTTGAATTTCGTTCAAAAAAAATCTAAATCAAAATTTCATACCTGAAAAGAACTGAAACCGAACGGGAATTGATATATTAACAAAGGATCGAAACATCACTATATAATAATAGTAATAATTAATAATAATATTAATAAATAATAATTTTTTATTGGCCGATATTTCGTTATACTCGTTTGTTTAAAATCTGAACTTTTTAAAAAATTCACATTTTTTATTTTAAATGATATCAAATAAAAGCAAAGCAGCCATGTATCTTACTTCATAAAAATCTCGAAATTGTTGGTAGGTATATTCGATTGAATGTTTGTTGGCGATCCAGCAAACCTTGCAAATTATTCGCAAATATGAATAAAATATAATAAAAATATTTTTTCCTGAATAAAATGGATTAAAAAAAATTATTTTTTCAAAAATTAATTCAAATATGAAATCATCGCCGTTCATTTTGTTCTTGTTGTTTTAGCCGATGTTATTTCAATTATCAAGTTAGAAATTATTTTAACTGAAAAATTTCTTTATTATTTCAAGTTATTTCAATTATCAAGTTAGAAATTATTTTAACTGAAAGATTTCTTCTCAAAGCAGATTATCTGCTGTCTGATTATGACTATATTGTAAATAGATTGCCTTCTAGTGTTGCTACCTTCTGGTTTTAAACGTGAGATTAAGACGGCCGATGTAGGCTCTCTTTTCGCGGGTGTGGTTGCTGTTTGGAGAAATCTCCTCTGCTTGCGGCTCTATCCTCTTTGTCAATTCGTATAGCCGAACGTTGTTGTTCATTTTAGCACAACGACAATAAAATATAAACATTTTACTCGTTGTTTCTTGCATTGAAAGAAATCTCGCAGCAGAGGTCTCCGCAAAAATAGAGTGTTCACCAAAAAATGTAATGCTTCACGAGTTTTTACTTTTCAAAATTTTCATATAATATAAATTGATTGATTGATTGATTGATTGATTAGTTGGTTGATTGATTGGTTGGTTTGTTAATGGGTTGATTGATTGATCGATTGGTTGGTTGGTTGATGGGTTGATTGATTGATTGGTTGGTTGGTTGGTTATATTTTGATTGACTGACTGATTGATTAATTTCTGGATTGATTGATTGTTATATGATGATGACGACGACGATGATTATGACATCATGATAAGATACATTCTCTCATCTTTCTTCTGATTGTTAATCCATTACTTTTATGAGCTGTTAGAGTTACAAATTTATTCATCATTATCACCATCATCATCCAGCATCATCATCATCCTCATACAGCATCATCATCATCATCATACAACAACATCATCATCATCATCATCATCATCCAACAACATCCTCTTCCTCATCATCATCATCTTTAACATTTATCTAAAAGCGT
>NW_008704903.1:91194-94666 GCF_000326865.2 Helobdella robusta | reverse complement strand
ATCATCATCATCATTATTGTCATCATCATCGTCATCATCATCGTCATTTCTGTTTTTATTTTTGGTCCTGGTTATGTGAGGCTGGGAGTTTGAAAGGTTTTCCTTACTTTTCAGTCCGTACTGTGTGATTGATTGATTGATTGATTGATTGATTGATTGATTGATTGATTGATTGATTGATTGATTGATTGATTGATTGATTGATTGATTGATCGATCGATCGATCGATCGATCGATTGATTGATTGATTGATTGATTGATTGATTGATTGATTAGTTGACCTTCTGTTGAATCATCTTTATAACTCTACCTCTCTCTTCCTATTAGTTTTAAAAAATATAAATTCCGCCATCAGAGTTAGTAAAGTTTGTAATCACCATCGTAATCATCATCGTCATCATCATCATCATAATTGTCCTCATAATCATCATCATCATCATCATTACCTAGTGCTATCATCATTATCATCTAGTGCTATCATCATCATCATCATCATCAACATTGTCCTCATAATAATCATCATCATCATCATAATTGTCCTCATAATCATCATCAGCATCATCATCATAATCATCATCGTCGCCCTCGTCATCATCATCGTCATCATCATCGTCATCATCATCATCATCTACCATCATCGTTGTCATCATCATCATCATCATCTAGTGCTATCATCATCATCATCACCTTCATCTTTTCATGTTTCTTCATCCTTTTGGCCATCTCCAGTTCCGTTGCCTTCTGAAAAAAAAAATTTTTTAATGAAGAAAAATTATTTTAAAATTTAAATTAAAACATTGGAAATTGAATAAAACGGAGTAACTACATCGTCGTCGTCATCATCACCATCATCATCTTCATCATCATTATCAACAACAACATCGTCATCATCATCATCATCTTTATCATTATCATTGTCAAAGATAGAGCCAATCGAAATATGCTGCCTCTCAAACTTTTCGTAATTATTATCATGAAAATTATCATTATTATCATAATTATTATTATTTTCATTTTCAATTTTGTTTTAATTGTTATAATCCTTACCTTCTTTTTTCTTGATATTGAATCTAGTTCGTCGTCTAAACAGTGAATGAATGATTGAACGAACGAACGAACGAACAAACGAATGAATAAATAAGTAAAGATGCTAACATCATCATCGCGTTTGTCACTTTACCCCCACCATCACCATCATCATTAGCAACATCATCATCATCATCGCACTCACCACTTTACCTTCGTTGGCCCCTGATATGCTTCTACCAAATATGAAATTCATGGCGGAAAAATATTTCAAGTGTTATTAATATATTATTATTATTATAACTGTAATAATAATTATATTATTATTAATATTATATATATATATATATATTTATATATATTATATTATAAATAGAAATTGGCGCTATAAAAATTTTGTCAATGATATTAAATGAATGTGAACTCTCTCTTTTTTTTTTCTCTCTCTCTCTCTCTCTCTCTTTCATTAATATTATTTTAACGATAATTATTCACATATCATCGTTTATTAAATATCAAACTGATTATCTTGATTCAAACATTGAGTTTTTTAATAACTCTAAAACTAAATTTTTGACTGGTAGCTTGTCTTATGAAGTTATGTTTGTGCATGGAGAACAAATGAAATGTCACTACATGCATACATGGTTTAACTAATGTGTGTGTGTGTGTGTGTGTGTGTGTGTGTGTCTGTGTGTGTGTGTCTGTATGTGCGTGTGTGTTGTGTGCAGTTTGAAAAACGTGCAAATGATGATGTTTACGATCGATCGACCGCCTAATTTGATGTTTCAAAAAATAATTTAAACCATCTATTTAATCATCCTCGTCTTCATCGTCGTCATCATCAACGTCATCGTCATCATCATATCATCATCACTGTCATAAATCGCTATTGAATTTGATGTTGTTGATGATGTTGTTGATGATGTTGTTGATGATGTTGTTGATGATGTTGTTGATGATGTTGTTGATGATGTTGTTGATGATGTTGTTGATGATGTTGTTGATGATGTTGTTGATGATGTTGTTGATGATGTTGTTGTTTTTGTTGTTGTTGTTGTCATCATTAGTTTTTTAGCTTTTTACTTAAACTTCAACTTCGATCTCAAACATCGTTATGTCGTTCGATGTTTTTGGTGATGACGACGATGATGAAGATGATGAAGATGATGTTGACGATGATGAAGATGATGTTGACGATGATGAAGATGATAATGACGGTGATGAAGATGACGACGATGATAAAGATGATGACGATGACGATGATAAGGATGATGATAAGGATGATGATGATGATGATGAGTATAGAAAATAAAATAGAAATGGCAGAAAGTTGTTTTGAATATATTGATTGTTTAAATCGGCTTTTTCACGAAAATTCTGAAAATAAATACGGCGATGATGAAGATGATGATAATGAGGAGGAGGAAGACGACGATGATGATGATGATGATGATATTAATGATGAGGAGGAGGACGACGATGACGATGATAATTTCTGTGATGATGACAGTAACTTTAGAAACTGTTTTGTTATCAATTGTTATCAATTGCGGCTTTTGGGAGTTTAAATTTTTAAAATCAAACAAAATTTACAACATTCATAGCCACAGTTTTACCAACTCCATCTCGTACAACAGCTAAAAAAATTTATTTCTAAATACACTAAACATGATTAATGAATCATTTTCTTAAATAAAATCAATTGAAATCACAAAATAATATTCTTAGAGTGAAAAATATTTCAAAGTTGAACATCCACTTCACAAAATTTAGGCACAGTTAAGCTAATTTAATAAATATCCAGATTTTTAAACATTTCTTATGAATGAAAAAATAAAAAATGTATTATAAAAAATTATAAAGTAAAACTTAAAAACTTATATTTGTTAAAAATTAGAAAAAAAGGAACAATTTTCATCATCGATTTTAAAAAAACAAAAACGTCATTTCTTCATCCTTGCTCTCTCATTGGCCAAAGCTAATCTGCGGATGTTAAGCAAGCAGCTAGCAGCTGCTTCTTGTGTCTCGATGTCATCACTGCCGACTAAGTCAACCAATGGCTGATGATGATGATGATGATGACAACGATGAAGATGATGACGATGATGATGATGAGGACGATGATGATGAGGATGGTGAGGATGATGATGGTGATGATGATGAGAATGATGATGACGACGGTGATGATAATTATTTCGAAGATGATAATGATGATGGCGATAAAACAAAAAATACCCACCATCTGATTATAAAAATTCAATAATAGCTATGACAAAATTATGACGTAATTAGTAACGAATCGCGAAATAGTTATAAATAAATTATGCTAATTATGAATAAATTATGTTAATTCTGAATAAATTATGTTAATTCTGAATAAATTATGTTAATAAAATACCTTGACGACCCCTGCTCCGTGCATGTCGACACAGTTTTCAGGAAC
>NW_008704903.1:81194-88694 GCF_000326865.2 Helobdella robusta | reverse complement strand
CTAAATTAATAACTAAAACCCATCAAAAAAAAAAAAAAAAAAAAAAAAAAAAAAAAAAAAAAAAACTTCTCCCGACTTCAACTTACTTCATACAATCGCTGTCTTCAGCGCAGCGACCGACAGCGACAGCAGCATTCGTAAGAATGTGGTGGTTGGTGCCCGTCAGAAGCGAGATTAACATAGGAATTCCATTGTTCTTTCTTAGAGTTGATCTGCACTGCGAATCTCTCGCTAGCTCTGATAAGGCTCCCGCCACGTTTACCACCACCTGGAGGTGATGATGATGATGTGGTGATGGAATGAGGTGTTGGTGTGATGGATGGCAGGGTGATGGTGATGGAATGATACTATGATAGTGATGAGTAAGATGATATAGTGATATGATGATGATATGGAGGTAAGATGATATAGTGATATGATGATGATGATATGGAGGTAAAATGATATAGTGATATGATGATGATACGGAGGTAAGATGATATAGTGATATGATGATGATACGGAGGTAATTGATAAGGGTGATGGTGCTATGATGCGATACAGCGATGATGGAATGATACCGTGATGATATATTTTGGTGAAGTTGGCGATGATGAAAATGGTTATGTGGATGAATGTGAACATGGGTGATATACGACTGAGACAGAATGAGGTGATGATGTTGTTGTGCATGATGATGCTGATGAGTAGAACGTTTGGTGAAAATGGTGGTGGTGGTAAAAATAGTTATCCGTTATAATTATCAAAAAATTATTTCAATTTTTTAATATTTTAGCGCCGAGAAAAACTCAAAAGAAACTTTGAAAAAATTAATAACCATCATTATAGCTATCATCATCACTACTATCATCATCACAATCATCACCGGCCGTCAGTACATCATCATCATTATCATCACAATCATCATCATCCCAATCATCATCCCAATCATCATCGTCACAACATCTGACGTTGAACGTCATCGTAATCATCACCCTCACCTCGTCAGGTTGGCTCTTGACCATCAGCAAGTTGACCAAGACATCAACGGTCTTCAACTCTTGAAACCTCACGGTGTTTATTTGATTGGGGGAACATTTCCAAATCGCACCTGTGGCCGCCACCAAAGATTTCTGGAAGCTACCCTCGTCTGCTACGATTTCAACAAGAGGGGTGAGGCCCCCGTAAGCCCTGATCAGGTCTCTAGATTCATCGTCTACGGCGCACTGAGTTTGTGCGTGTGTGGATGTGTGTATCAAATTGTGCGCGCGTGCGTGCGTGTGTGTGTGTGTCTGTTTCAAGTCATCATCATCATCCTTATGGTTATCATCACATCATCATCACCATCATCATCATCTTCTTCTTCATCATCATCACAGTTATCATCATCGTCATCAGCGTCACCGTCATCATCATCACAACATGAAAGTTATCATCATCATCACATCGTCATGATTTGATTATCATCACCATCATCATCATCATCATCCTCATCATCATCGTCATCGTCATCATTACCTTCTCAATTGTGCTGGCACAGAGCATCTGCAACTGGGAGTTTTTCGTATGGATGAGGTGGAAGATGACGTGCTCCAGCAATCCTTCGTCCTTCATGCATTTCCGGAAATAGGACTGGATGAATGAAACGATAGATGGATGGATGGAACGATAAAAAAACGAAAAAGAAGAGTGATTGAATAAATGCCTAGATGAATGAATGAACGTCAACTAACTGAATGAATGATTGAATGGGTGAAAGAATTAAACAATCAAAGAACGACCTATAAACAAACGAACAAACGAGCAAGCGAACGAACGAACGAACGAGTAAACGAACGAACGAAAAAATGAATAAATGGTTGAATGAATGGATGAATAAATAAATGATCAAATAAATAAATTGATATTTGTCTAAATGTCAAATCGGTAAAATTTAACAGTAACTTCTCTGGTGCATTCTTTCAAAACGCCAACAAGACCAACTAGCAATTCATCTTTTTCATCTGTAACGCCTCCATTATTATTATTATTGTTGTTATTATTATTGTTGTTATTATTAATGTTGTTGTTGTTAGTGTTATTATAATTTTTGTTCTTTCTACACCATTTCATCCATTCCACCAATGACGTCATTATCTTTTCGTCCCACATCAACTTCCGGTTTTTTCTACTTCCGCTGCTAAGAGTCCAGAGAGCCAATGAGGCTGATTTTGCTTCCGCAATTATTTGATTGGTTGAAGACGTTGTCTGATTAACGTTAAGCGAGGAAGATGATTGGTTGAATGGTTTTGTAGCTGATTGAGATGATTGGTTGCGCAGTTGTGCCGTTGTGCTTGTCGCTGTTGGGCTTGATGTCGCGTTGATGTTGTTGTTGTTGGTGGTTGTCGAAGTGGTGGTCTGTCCGTTTGATGAGGTTGCTGTTAGGGTGGCGTTTTGGTGAGATTTTGGCAGTTTGAATTGAATCTGTTTTACCTGCGGTTTGAAAATAATTTTCAAAATTAATTTATTTTAAAATTTATCAGGTCGAACATTCATTGTCGGCTTGCCATTTATCCCATTTTGTGAAGAAACAAACTTTTTTATTCATTCATTCAATCATTCATCTATCCATTCATTTATCCATCCATTCATCAATCCATCCATCCACTCACCCATCTATCAGTCTATCTATCCATCCACTCACCCATCTATCAGTCTATCCATCCATTCATCTACCCATCCATTCACCCATCCATCCAACCATCTAGACCAACCAGTTTACTTATTCCCCCTTCTTTCCTCACAGCTCTCTTGGCCCTTTGAAACGTGGCTACTCTGGCCAGCGTTTCGGCAGCTAAGCTACGGGTCAACCAGTCCGGGTCAAAGAGCAACTTGACCAACATTTTGATAGCTCCGTAGTCGGAAAGTTTTTTCCGAAGTGTTTGATTCTTGTAGCAGAGTTCTTTTAAAATTTTTAGGGCTCCGATCTGATTTTTTTTGGGGACGAGAAAGATTATTGTGATTATGGAATGGATGTAAATGATGATGTGAAATGATAATAATGATAATGGTGGAATGGATAATAATGAAGTGAATATTATCATGATTAGGAAAGTTTTAAAGGCTTAAGATAAAAAATGTACCTAAAAATAAATTCAATAAATTATCCTGGTTCCCCGGCTGTTATTTAATAAAAAAATTTAACCAACAACCTGTCAATCCAAATCAACAAATCAACATCCAACCAATCAAAATCAAAATCCAACCGATCAAAATCAAAATCCAACCGATCAAAATCAAAATCCAACCAATCAAGTTCAAAACCCAACCAAGGTTAATCAACAAGCGACCAATCAACAAACCCAACCCTGCATTTAGGATCTTCGGTTTCCAGAAGATTGACGATCATCTCAACTCCTCCATCTTCCTTAATTGCCATTTGGTTTTTCTCATTCGTCAGGTCAAAATCAAGAAGTGAACAGAGTGCAATTAATGTAGACGTTTGGTTGCCGTTCTATGTGTGTGTGTGTGTGTGTGTGTGTGTGTGTGTGTTTGTTTGCGTTTGTGTGTGTTTGTGCATGTGTGTTTGTTTGTGTTTATGTGTGTGTGTACGTGTATGTGTGCGCGCGACTGTATGTTTGTGTGTATGTATTAAGAGGAAAAAAGGTTAAAAAACCTTAAGGTACTTCATGAGTTTTTGTATCTGCCAGTAATCAGCAGGCATGTTGAGAGGGTTCCATTCAATCATCCTTTCGTCCTCCTCATCTTCTTCGTCGCCATCTTCATCGTCATCGTCGTCGTCTTCGGAAGAACTAACGAATGCGTTTTTAGCACTGCAAAGATTATTATTTGAAGATGATAATCTCATTTCATCAATAGTTAGATCGTCACATCGTTGTCATATTACATCGGCATCATCATCTTTATTGGCAGTAGAATCAGCAGCAACTGCAGCAACTTTAGCAGCTTTAATTTTATTAGGTTGTCCATTA
Organism: Helobdella robusta; assembly: GCF_000326865.2. Taxonomy (NCBI): domain Eukaryota; kingdom Metazoa; phylum Annelida; class Clitellata; order Rhynchobdellida; family Glossiphoniidae; genus Helobdella; species Helobdella robusta. Next base: position 84,744 of record NW_008704903.1, on the reverse strand, counting down.
TAACGTTATATTCAGCTATCTCTAAAAAATCGTCATCATCTAAATCGTTTAATTTGTTATCATACTATAATCATCTAATACTCAAATGATAATAAATAATAAAAATAACTATTTTAATAACAATTACAATAAATAACAGTAATAATAGCAGTGAAATATTTACCTAAATTTAGCTGATAAACGTGATTTATTAGACGCGGCACTGTTATATTTCCCTGAAGTAGTTTTAGCAGCAGCTTCTGCAGCTGCAGCAGTAGTAGTAGTAGTGGCCGACAAAGTTAGTTTTTTTTTGTGTGAAGCTTCAGTTAAGTTGGTTCTCTCTTTCTCGATGAAATTACATTTTAAGAGTGGTTCGGTGTATGTTTTACTGCGTTTAGTCAACTTCAGAGTATCGTAACTTGAGTTGATAGGACTGTTATTAATATCTGTTGTAAATATTTTCAAGTTATTATTATTATTATTGCTATTGTATTTGTCATTATTATTTTTGTTGTTTTTATTTTTGTTGTTGTTGTTGTTGGTGGTGGGGATGGTAGTTACTTCATCTTGCAGATTGTTGTCCGATTTTATATCTTCCTCGTCGCTTTCGTAAATTTTACCTATTTTATCGAAGTTTAGGTTCTCTTTTGATGAATTTTTTAGCATTGTTTGGTTGTTTTCTATTTAAAAAGAATTGTTAAGTTCATATCTTTTTAAATACACAATAAGTTGTTTAATTCAGTATTTGTTATTAAATACATAAATATAAATTTATTATATTTTAACAATATTATCATCAAACAATGAAGACAAAATAAAATATAATCAAGGATTACTAATGTTTAATATTTGATTTGTTGATCTCTATTCTCTACGTGTATTTGTGACGAAACTACTTCTTTTTAAAAATAAAGAATTAATTTATTTATTAGCCAATATATAAATTTGTTCAAAATTGAAAATTAAATTAAAATCATTCAAATTTGATTTGTAAAATTAAAGAATATTGCGGCATTTATTAAAGTTTAAAAAGTGCAAGTATTGAACGAAAAGTGCTTTGGTTGTTATAGTAACCGTTGTTATAACATTTTAAAATTTTAAAAAATTTAAAAGTGAACTTAAGTTATTTAAAAATAAATAAACTTAGCGATCGAAATAACGATATTTGTATATTTTTCCAGCAATCGTTTTGTAGATTTGGGATGATTCCTAATTTAATTAACGAAACCAGGCAATAATTTTTTATAAGTTTCGTTTTAAATTGAACTTTGTCGTGTTAGAAATTAGGTGTGTTTGAGTGGTGTTGTGTGCCACTTCACTAATTTTAGGATCTGTTTCTTAGATTAGATTAGTGAAATTATAGATAAGCATTAGCCATTAGTTTAGTTGAAATCAACAAATCATGTACTAATACGTTGAATAATCAACAAACCCAAAGATAATTATGTAGCTTCTTTTATCCCTTTTATGCATTTTTTAAAAATTAGATAGATTTACAAATCTATTTAATAATTTTTAAGAAATTTATTTTCTAGTTGAAGTTGTAGTTTTAATTTTTAAATGAAATCATAAAAGAGTTGTAATAATTTATAACAATATCGTGCCTTATTGTATTATAAATTATTGAATAAAAAAAATTAAAGTGCATCAATAAATCAGAAATCTGGTTGATAAATTGTTTTTTAATTTAATTTAATTTTTCTTATTCAAATTATCAATATTATTTTTTTTTTAAATATATATATATATTTATTTTAATATTGGCATAATGAACGACAAATTCAATTTAATATTTAATTATTATTAATCATTTATGCTAATTATTACTTTTTGATGTCACATCAAAGTCTCACAAACGCATACATTACATAGGCTTCTGAAAAATTGTTACTGAATCTATCATCATAGTAATTAGAGAATAAGTAATTAGACCAATTAATTACTAATTACTGTTCACTATCAAAGTTAAGAATGTTGAAACATCTAGCACTACATAAATGGAATTTATTCTGTATAAAAATCCACCAATTCCCAGTCTTAACAGAATAAAATAAATTTGATTTTTTTTTTATTTTTCTACTATGTATATCATAATATTAATAAAATAAAATTTACTTTTTTTTAATCTTTTTTACTGTGTATATCATAACATAGATTATGTCTGAGAAGTACATAGCTTCTCTAGATGTCGGCACGACGACTGTCAGATGTCTCATCTACAATTCAAAATCTCAGATACTTGCTAATGCTTCTGATAAGGTTCGATCGGTTGGTTGGTTGGTCGGTTGATTGGTTGGTTGTTTGGTTTGATTGATTGGTTGGTTGGTTGGTTTGTTAGTTGGTTGGTTGGTTGGTGGATTGGTTGGCTAACTGACTAGATGGTTAACTAGTTGATCCTTCTTTTACCATTACATTTTTTTGCTATTACCACTACCATTCCAGATACTAATATTAATACTACTACCACTACTGCTACTACTACCGTTGCGGCTGCTGCTGCTACCGCTCTAGCTGCTAATACAACTACTACTATCAATACTATCGTTATAATTAAATAATTGCATAATTAAATAATTATAAACTAAGGTGCATCTAATAAGGAAGGATGATGACGACGGCAATGGTGAAAGTTGCGAGATTGATGAAGAGGAGATATTCCAACAGTGCGTCTATGTCATAAGACGAGCTATCGAAAGTATAATTAAGTTATAATTATTGTTATTATTATTTTTTTTTCATTTATTATTTTTATTGTTATTCGTAATTATAAATAATAACATCTGCAATAATAGCAATAGCAATAAAAATTATTACGAGTTATGGTGTTGGTGATATTTATGAGGGTGTCCATAATAACCACAGAAACATATTATTTAATAGGGATCGTTAATTTTTGTAATAATAAATAATGACAACAAAAACATTAATAATGATAATAATAATAATAAGTTATGGTAAGAATTGAACTGACAACAAACAGTTTCAGGCCTGACGGCGTCTGACATATCTTGCCTAGGCATTGCAACTCAGAGGAATACATTCATAACTTGGGATAAGTCCGTGATTATTATTATTATTACTATTATTATTATTAGTGTTATTATTATTGTTATTATCTTCATCATCGTCATCATCTTCACCATCTTCATCATCTTCATCACCATATTCATCCTATTATTATTATTACTATTATTATTGTTATTATTATTGTTATTATCTTCGTCATCGTCATCATCTTATCATCACCATCTTCATCCTCATCATCTTCATCATCATCATCATCTTCATCACCATCTTCATTATCATCATTTTCATAACCATCATCTTCATCACCATCTTCATTATCATCATTTTCACTATCTTCATCATCCTCACCATCATCTTCATCCTCACTATCTTCATTATCATCATCTTCATCCTCACCATCATCTCCATCTTCACCATCATTTTCATCATCGCCATCTTTACCAGAGATACAGGCAAGCCATTCCATCATCTGATGACCTGGAAAGACATGAGAGCTGCCTCCTACGTTAGAGATTGGAATAAGTCATACGTTATGATGGTTGGG
>NW_008704903.1:63694-76194 GCF_000326865.2 Helobdella robusta | reverse complement strand
TTATTATTATATTTAATTGTTTTGGTATTCTTGCAGGTGTCTGGAATGATAGAGGTGTTATGGTTAGGATGAGAAAAATAAGCCGAACTTTCAAACCATCATCGTCATCATCATCACCATCATCGTCATCGACGTCATCATCATATCCGCGACAACGATCATCATCGCTGTTAACGTCTACTCTCAAATCTGTGACGTCATCGCAAGACTTGACACCAGCACCATCAACATTACCACCTCAAACATCATCATTACAACCATCATCATCATCACCACCATCACCACCACCATCATCACCACCACCACCACCGCCATCATCATCATCACCACCACCACCATCACCACCACCATCATCATCATCACCACCCCAAACATCATCGTCGTCGTCATCACCGTCAAGTGATAACAGCAAGCATAATAATAATGATAATGATGATGTTGGCGATGATGTCAGTGGGCGATATGTATATGATAGGACCGCTGTACTTGATAAGTTTAATCAGTGGTTGAGGCTGACGAAGTATAGAAATTGATTGGTTAATCGATTGATTGATTGATAGGCTGGTTTATTGGTTGGCTTGTTTGTTTGTTGATTGATTGATTGGTTTGCTGTTTGATTGATTTGATGATTTATCCATCCTTATCTTGTTTATCCATTCATCCAGTCGTGCTAAACTTTGAATTAAGATTAACATTTAATGATAAACGAATGATTGATTGGTTGGTTGGTTGATTGATTGTTTAGTTGGCCGGTTGGTTAGTTATCCCTATGGATTAATTTAATTCATTCATTCATTTATTCGATCCTTTATCCATTCAATCATGCATGCTAAATAATTTGTTTATTAATAAATAATTATACAATACCTGTCTCTTAAAAAATTCATCCAGAACTTCACAAAATGCAAGCCAGTGAATTTATAACATCCAAAACCAAGCAGACCAATCTCGAAATTTCGCATTAACGGTGCAGTTACCTTCCTTACAACATGTGTGTGTGCGTGTGTATGTATGCGTGTGTGTGTATGTATGTGTGTATATGTGTGTGTGCGTGCTAGTTTGTCGCATTGTCTGGTTGCCGATTTCGAATGATTGTAGAGACGGGATATATCTTTCCTATGTTGTAATCTTGCCTGAGGTGGAAAATCACATAAATTAGCGGGCATGTGTACACATGTGAAAAAGATCATATTTGGAAGTTTTAGTGAGAAAAATCGAAAAAACGAACTACAAAAATATTAACGCCAAACATTCGGTAGAATTTATAGAATATTGTAAAAATTATGGTCTATTACCAACATATATATATATATATATATATATATATATATATATATATATATATATATATATATATATATATAATATATATGTATGTATGTATACGGAATGTCATGTAAATGAAAGAGATTGCTTGAAAGACATATAAGATAATATAACGAGAAGCTAATCAGTTAGATCAATGAATTTATGAATGAATTGGTGGATAAAAGAATGAATGAACTAATGGAAAAATTAATTAACTTTCTAAATAAATGATAAAAGATAATGCGGCTAAATAAGGCAACGCATAAAGTCCATTAAAAAGCAATTCAGTAATCAGAACTGATAAAACCATCAACTTTTTTCAGCTAGTTTATTCATTCTTTCGTTCATTTGTATATTCATTTACTCATCCATTTATCCATCTATCCATCCATTCTTTCATTCATCATCCATTCATTTTTTCATTCATTCATTCATCCATCCATCCATTCAATAATTCAATTTTCCCATTCGTACAGACATTACTGTAAAACCGAACCATTACTGCAATAGAAATAAATAAATAAAACATAGGTATATAATTCATAAATATATCGCATAATTATGTAAATAATAATTATCAGGCCAGGCTCAACAATCCTCTACTATCATATTCTCTCTGCACGATCTCCCGGATCTTATCAGCCACCTTTGTTAACCTGGCGACCTTGACCTCCACGACCTCAAGGTCACCCGAAGGGTCAACCAGGGCGAGCAGACGATGCCTAGTCGGGCAGGCGGCTAACAGGGCTAGGTGAACTGCTTTTCTGGCGATCCATGGATGGTAGGTGCCTTCGACGGTTGGTTAGTTTATTGAATGGTTAATTTGTGGTTAGTTGGTAGATTGGATGATTGATTGGATGGTTAGATAGTTGAGTGGTTGGTTAATTGGTTAAATAATTATGTAGTTGGTTGAATAATAATAAAAAGAACAAAAAAAACCAAGAGTCCGATCGTAGAGATCCTTTATAGCACCTCTGATGCCTGCAGTCGCTGGCAGTCCAACCAGGGTCGGGAAGAGTTGAATTATGAATTCCATGGCTCTTTAACCATTTTGGACATTAAAAAAAATTTGATGTGAATAAATAGGTTTTGCCATCACATGAAAAACATTATTTTAGTCAAGTAATTATTAGCATAATAATAGATTAAAACCAGCTAACCGACCAACCAACCAACCAACCAATCACCCATCCACAAACCAACCAGTCAACCAACCAATCATCTAACCAACCTATGCAACCAACTAACCAACCTATGCAATCTCAACAACGATCTACTTCCAGATGGCAAGTCACTATATGATACGTCGTTGCATCTACATTCATGGTGATGATGATAATGATGATGAATATGATGATGAATAAATTTATTATTACAACAATTATTATTTTTATATTTATTATCATCAAAATTACTATTAATCCTGTCCACAACCACACACATAATTTTTGAAATTTTTCGATTTTATAACTTTATTTTTAACAAAAAATATTTCAATTTTAGAACTTTTTTCTAAGTATTATTTTTATATAAAAACAATGAATGAATGAACGAGTAAATGAATTAACTATTGAACTAATTAACATTCGAATGAATGACTGATTAATTGAATGAATGAATGAACAAATAAATAAATAAACGACTGAATGAACAAATGAATGAATGAGCGAACAAACTTTTTATGCTCAAGATTTTTTTCCCTCTCCAAGTCAGCATTCTTTTTCTTCTTCTTGTTTTTCCTCTTTAGCTTACTACCATCTTTAATGTTGACATCATTCTTGCTGTCACTGACATTACAGTTGTTGATCTTGATGCCATTGCTAATGTTGACGTCATTCTTACAGCTGCTAGCATCAACGCCCCTAATGACGTCACCGTCATCGTCATCGTCATTAATGTCATTTGAGATTACATTAACTATAGCCCTATCATCTCGATGATGATGATGATGATCTTTGGAATGCTGCTGCTGCTGATGATGATGTTGTTGTTGTGTGGATGGCTGGTTTGGGCTATTAGATTTACCATTGTTGTTGTTGTCGTCATCGTGGTTGTTGTTGTCATTTTTGTTCGTATTGTTGTTATTGTTATTACTATTATTATTGTTGTTACTATTATTATTATCTATATCATTAATACTATTTATATTAATATTGATGTAATTATTACCCAAATTAATTTTATTATTATTATTTTCTGGTTTTATTATCCCTGATTCCAGTTCGAAGTCTAACATTTGATTGACAGTTTGGTAGTGGAGGCCGCAAGGACCAGACAGGTGCCTATCCAGTATGGCGCATTTGTTATCGATGTCGTCTCTCACGAATACAAATATGGAACCGAGCTGATTGAACAATCTGTAATTATTCTCATGATGTGATAATGTTGTAATGTAATCTGTGATATGATATGATGTTCATTTACTTATTCATTCATGCAGACATTCATCATTCCTTCGATCCATTTTATTCACGCAGACATTCATCATTCCTTCGACCCATTTTATTCATGCAGACATTCATCATTCCTTCGATCCATTTTATTCATGCAGACATTCATCATTCCTTCGACCCATTTTATTCATGCAGACATTCAATATAGTAATGTGATGTGATAATTACTCATTTATTCATTCAATCAGGTGTTCATTCATTCAGTCGGTCATTCAACCATTCATTCAATATTCAATCAACCCATCAATCATTCACCTATTTACTTGTTAATTTCCCTGTAAGCTGAAGCATAATCAGTTAACTTAACAAGGCCATCATCCCCATCATCCAACAAACTCTTCTCAAAATGTTGAGCAACCCTTGTGACATCAAATAAATCATCGGCCATCTTCACAAACTAACTCTAGACTAGGAGACCAATCTGAATTTTAAAATAACAATAGGAGTTGGAAAAAACATAAAAATAATTATATGATATATTATAATTATATTAAATTAAATTAATATAAAATTATTATATATATATATATATATATATAAATACTGGATTATTTTAAAATGGTTACCAGAGTTTATTTTTTTTTTTATTGTTTAAAAATCAGGATCTGACAGACGCAGAAACTGTAACAACATGCAAGGCAGTAAAACAAAATTAAACAAATAAGTGAGAAATAAATACAAAATGTGAGGAAAAGAAATGATAAAACCTGAAAAATAAAATATGTTAGAATAAAATAAATAATAATAAAAGGAGAAATAAAAGAAAAGTAATTGACGATGGAATATAAAATGAAGTAACGGCAAACTGATAGACTAGAGGATGACTTAGTGAGGTGATGGATAAAAATAAAGGCTAGGCCTGTGTGTGAAAAAGTTTTAATTAATGAGTATTAATATATTTGATGACTTATTAATAGACTACACTAAATGATGACTTAGTGAGTTAGTGAGGTGATCGATAAAAGTGACCTTTTATTTGTTGCTCAGCTATCTAGTAACCCGTCAGTCATCACTGATTAGTCCAACTACTCTAATAGTCCAACTTGAAATAAAAAAAATAAACAAAAGTGGGAAATACCGGACTTTGTTTGCTCACATTTATATATTAATATATTATTACTTTCATATATATATATATATATATATATTTATTATTTATATATTAAGTATTTATTTATATATATTAAGTATATATATATATATATATATATATTTATAAATATATATAATAAAAGTATGTTATATAAATATAATATCATTAAAACAAATTATTAAGCACACGTAAACATAACAATCAATTAACGAAAAGGATATATAGTTTTTAATTTCTAATTTGTCAGCCATTCAGCTTTCAGATGCCTTTTATCAACGATCAGCACATTTCTCAAATATTACTTTTAAACTAATCGTCATTATAGTTGTTTGTTTGGTGTTTGCGTTTGTGCTTCCGCTTGCGGCAAGATGAACTTCGGAAATTCATGCCACGTGTTGAACATCAAGGAACGTATCTCCGTGTCGCCGGAGCACATGAGGAAGGAGAAGGCAGGGATCGATGTCCGGGCGGCCGTTGAACACGTGTATGGTAGGCAACTCATGTCCTTCAGTAACAAGTCAGTTTGCTAATTAATATTAAATTATTAGTTAATTAATTTAATTTAAAATGTTATTGATTATTAAAACGTTAAATTAAAAGTTATCTACCTAGCCGGTTGTATCGTGAACATAATTGTTTGATGCATGATTTTTTGTTTTCAAACGTGAAATGAATTTGAAATTTTGAAGTGGTCCATTCCATTTGATTAACATTAAATTAATTAAATAAAATTGAACATTAAAAAATTAAAATTAAGTTTTGTCTTACCACTATTTTGTCCTCAAATTTTCAAAGCAACTGATTTTCAAAAAATGTTTTTTTTAAATTTTTGTAACAGCTATTATATTTTTTTTTCACAGATTCAGAGGTGTTCCTTTATCGTACAAAAATGTCAAATGTTTTTGTAGGAGAGCTCCAATGATGGATGACGACTACCAAATCTATCTGGACATCCAGTTAGAACTGACAGTCTTCAGACCTCGACTTGGCGATATCCTGGAAGGGGTGGTCAATAAATTGTCACCAGGTGGACGTCATGTTGGGTTGTTGGCTCATGACTTCTTCAACATCTCAGCTGTTAATAATAACTGGAACGAGGAGGAAATTGAAGTTGGACAAGTTAGGAGGGTGAGGATCACGGGGATCACCTCACATCGCTCCACACTTCAAATCAGGGGCAATCTTCTCCCTGGGTTAATTACTTATTATAACTATTATTTCGATTGTCTTTTATGTTATTTATTTATTTATTTATTTATTCTCTATCATTTTTCATTATTATTCATAAATCATTAAGAAAATACTAACCAAATGTACCTGAAAGTTTTGCTGTCACAACTACTGCTGACGATGTTGGTGGTGCTGGTGGATGTGAAAAGAAGAAGAAAAAGAAATCGAAGCATAAAAGCCCGAATAAGGTTAGACTAGAGATGAGTGTATTCTGAATTTTTACCTGATCTACATATAATGAGGTAAAACATAACAGTTTTTTATGCCTCGTGAGTTTTTTATGCCACATATTAAAACTCAGCCAGTGCAACAACAGGATCTGTTGTCTAGACTAGACCATCACACCGTTGAGACATTGAGTAGCCCATATAGAATGCTGTCTATTGTCTAAAAACGATGTCTATTGTCTGACAATGATGTCTATTGTATGACAATGATGAATACCAGTGCTTATGATATTTACTATATTGAATTTAAACAAGCATGTTCTTATTTGTATATGAACATGCTTGTTTAAATTCAATATAATAAATATCTTATTCTTATTTGTATATATGATAAAATGTCGTCTAAACGTGTGTTGTTGTTGTTGTATGTTCTTATTTGTATATATACGCAAATGTACAGCATATAATATAGTTACATTTATAATTTACAGAGTGACCAACTCGAGGATACAATTACCCTTGAAATTGACACTGAGAGTGTGTTGAATGGATCGTCTGGAGCTGTTCCAAAAAAGAAGAAGAAGAAGAAAAATAAGGTCGATGATGATGGTGGTGATGTTCAAGTTGATGGTGGCTGTGAGGTTAATATCTCTAGAACAGATGCTAGGTCTCCTACAAACAGCGTTATACTTGTTGACGAATCACCCGAATCACACCATGACTCATTCAAAGTTCCAAAACCTCTCAAACGAAGAAATGAGTCGTTCGCAGGGCTCCAGGAGAACGAATTCAGTCCAGAGGTGAATAAAAAGAAAAAGAAGAAGAGAATGTCCTGCCTCACTTGATTACCGACATTTTGTTCTCTTTTTCAATTTTTTATTTTATTTATTTTTTTTTTTTCATAACAACTTGTACATAATTCTTGACAGCGTTGGATAACGCCAAACTATTATTTATTTGTTAAATTGAAATAAAAATACATGCTCATCGAACATGACTAGATTCGGTAAAATGACTTCGTACAATATCGTTGTTTATACGATTTACGATCAAAACCGGCATCGAATGTGAGTTGTTAACTGTTAATTATAATGCCAACGATTAAGTTGGGTTATTTTGGTTGAATTGAATCGAGAGATTTTCCATTTGTTTCCGCTGATGTCTTCTTCGGATGAAGAGACTGATCCTTCTGATGTTGTTCACGTTCGGAAGGTGTCTAGACTAGACCATCTGTCGTCTAACCTATATTATCTAATGATTCAAAATGTTTCATGTTACTCCCGGCCGCGATCAACTGTCAGGTTAAGCGTTGATGGAAATTATGATGGTTATTGCAGATTAAACATTTAACTCGCCAATAAAAAAGTTAATTTTTTTATTTCATCTTGCATTTGCTCTATAGCATCGGTCTCAGTTTGAAGTTTTATTATTATTAGTGTTGTTATTAGAGTTATTATTCTTATATTATTGTTATTATTATCATTACGATTCTCTCTTCAGATCAGTTTCAACAATTTAAACGCGCCCATGTAAGTAGTTACTAAGAACAATAATAATAATAACAAAAATAAAAATAACAACATTAATAATAATAATCTCAATGAATAATTTTCATATAAATAAACGTTTTACTAATTTTAATGAATAAATTGAAGTTAATTAACTAATTAATATCTAGCTGACTGCATGAATACCATGTGGGTTTTAATTGGGACTAATTAATTACCAATTATACAATTACATAAGACGCCCTCTTAATTAAATTCATTTTAAAAGATTTACCAGGCATTTGTCATATACATCTATATCTTGTTGTCTAATTAATTAATTAATTATAAATAAATGAACAAATTATTTAATTCGGACACGAACTCTAAATTTGTTTTTGTCTATAAAACAAACTCGCTATATTCATTTGCCAGTGAATAAATATTTGCGTGCTGTGCTAATTCAGTTCGGCGCATGTCTGCGTTCGAACCCGGAGAGAGCATCACAACTCGGTGAAAAAAAAGATTATCGTAGACAAATATATCTAGCCTACATTTTTTTAAAATGTCTGTGATTGATTTTTTACTTTATCTTTTAAATAACAAAAATATTTCACGATAGTTGGATTCTCCTTTTAGAATTGTCTGTGTCAGAAATTTCTAGAGGTATAGCTAATTTGTAAACACAGCGATGATGATGATGATGATAATAATAATAATGGAAAATAACAAGATGATGATGATGATATGATGATATGATGATGATGATGATGATAATAGTAATAATAATAATGGAAAATAATAATAAAAAGGGAACCATGATGATGATTTTCTAGAAACGACTGAGGAAAATACTTCAAGCGCTAGAACCTCAGCTTACTTGGGTTAATAATAATAATAATATTATTAATAATAATAAATAATGATAATAATAACGATGATAATTGTTACTAACACTATTACTACTACTATTACTACTACTACTACTACTACTACTACTACTACTACTACTACTACTACTACTACAATTACTACTACTATTACTACAATTACTACTACTATTACTACTACTACTACTACTACTACTACTACTACTACTACTACTACAATTACTACTACTATTACTACAATTACTACTACTATTACTACTACTACTACTACTACTACTACTACTACAATTACTACTACTATTACTACAATTACTACTACTAATACTACTACTACTACTACTACTACTACTACTACTACTACTACTAATAATAATAGCAACAACAACAATAGTATCAATAGCTTTGATGAAATAGAATAATAGATAAAATGACGTCATCCGTAACGTCATCACTAGAAACGAAGATACTATGTAGCGCGCGCTGTGAGGTATTCTACGACGGCCGGAAGGAAAAGCTTCCCGACTTGAATGAGAGCGCGTGGTACGAGGGCTATACCCTCTTCCTCCCAATCCTGTCGGTGAGCGAGTGACTGGATGAATGAATGAATTGATGAATGGTTGAGTGAGTGAATGAGTGAATGAATAGATAAATGAATGACTGAGTGAGTGAGTGACTGAATGAATAGATGAATGATTGAGGGAATGAGTGGATGAATGAAGGATTAAGTAAGTGGGTGAATGAATTAGAAGATGAATGATTGAGTGAATGAATGAATGAATGAGTGAATGATAAACGAATGATCAGCCTTGTATATAGACCAGTTGAGTCGCGATTGAATTAGCATTCTTTCTTCGTTTTACGTTCTAATTTAAAAAATTGCTTCGATCGTCATCAGCATCCTCTTCATCGTCATCATCATCTTTATCGTCATCATCATCTTTATTGTCATCACCATCATTTTCATCGTCATCATCTTTATCGTCACACTCTTCATCACCATCAGCCTTGTGTGTGTGTTTGTGTGTGTAGATGTGTATACGTGTGTTTATTTGTGTGTTGGTATGTACGTTTGTATGTGTGAGTGTGTGGGTGTGTGTATATAAGTGCATGTGTGTGTGTGTGTGTGTGTGTGTGTGTGTTCATCTTCATCATCTTATTCTTCCTTATCATCACCATTAGACTCTTGGCGTAATCATCCACGCGAGGAAAGGCACGCACGGGGGCGTGGCCATCTCATCTAGCAAACATGTCTACGACACGAATAACAAAAGGTACAACAACAGATACACAAACAAACACACACACACACACACACACATACACACATGCAAAAACACACATATAGACACACATACACATACAAATACAGGTGGAAGTGTCATGACAAAGTTAGCAGTCTTCAATGGGCTATCCCAGGTTTCAATGATAAGAGTTGGCCGGAGGCTTTTGCCATTGGTGAACTTTTTATCACTTTATTCATTCTTCGTTCATTCGTTTGTTAATACATTCATTCATTCATTCGTTTGTTAATACATTCATTCATTCATTCGTTCGTTCTTTCATTCGTTCATTCGTTTGTTAATACATTCATTCATTCATTCGTTCGTTCGTTCATTCATTCATTCATTCGTTCGTTTGTTCGTTTGTTTGTTCGTTTGTTCGTTCGTTCATTTATTCATTTATTCATTGACCCATCTGTCCATCCATCAGGACCAGTGTCTCAGTGTGGGGCAAATGTTTCGGAAGCTCTCTTTCCAGACTGTCCGGCAGATGTGACCGTCTACAATGCCACCTGGATCTGGTCGCGAAGGTACGATTCACCCGACCAACCCAAAACGGCATATTGTAGGCTCTCTATATTAGGTGTTTGTGTGTGTCTGTGTCTCTGTATGTGTGTATTTGTGTGTGTGTGTGTGTGTGCGTCTATGTTTGTGTGTGTGTGTGTGTCTGTGTGCGTCTATGTTTGTGTGTGTTTCTGTGTGTGTAACTGTGTGTGTGTGTCTGTGTTTGTATGTGTCTGTATGTGTGTATTTGTGTGTGTGTGTGTGTGTGTGTGACTGTGTGTGTTCACTCATTACTTATATTAACAACACAGTCGCATTTTATTTTCACGTCACTCAGCTTGATGTACAGAGATAGTTACACGCTACAAATAAATTGCCTAATCATATCATCATATCATATTTTACACAAACACACACACAAACACAACACACAAACACACACATACACACAAAACACACAGTCACACACACACACAACAAACACACGCATACACACGATAATTATTATTTGAAAAAAAAATTCAAACAGGGAATTCCCAAGGCCAGTACCGTGAGATAGCCATACTGTCAGTAGCCATTGTAGTGGCCATCATTCAACTGATCATTGTCATATTTAGCATTCACGTCATCAGGATGAAAAGGAAACTTAAAAAAAATCGTAAATGTATTTTTTTTATTTACCCATTCATTCACGATCAACAAGTCCGAATGCTGTTTCTGAAAAATGTCGAATGCTAGTCCAAAAAATTTTCATAAATTTTCTTAATTTTTTTCTATTATTTTAACCATTTTATTTTTTTAGATTTGCTATTAATGCTATAATTAGTTTTATAATTAGGATAATTATTATTGTTAATATAATTATGATAATAATTATTATTATATTTCCTTTCCCTCTCTTCCACAAGAACCAACAGCACCACCGGCAGATCAGTCCGGACCAAAAGTTGAAGCTACAAACTGAAAAAATTTATGGAGGAAAGAGAGAGAGAGAGAGAGAGAGAGAGAGAGAGAGAGAGAGAGAGAGAGAGAGAAAGAGAGGGAGAGGAATCAGAAGGAAATAAAAAAAAATTCACTCTGGAGGAAAAACAAATCATTGGAATGTAATTTAGAAATTTAAGAATTCAATGACCAGATGAAAAAGACACAACCCCCTAAACCTTACGTCCTAGCGGGTGTCGGGCCATCCAAATTTGAGCCACCACAGGGTGTGCTATCAAAATCCCAGCTACCTACCGGTCAACACTACACTCTCTTTCGTAACGATACCATTAAAATCAAAATAATTTTAAAAATTTTCAAATAATAAAAAATCAAAAAATAAAAATAGTCAAAAAAATAATCAAAATAAAAAATAATTTACGACTATAGTTTTTATTTTAACTATTAGTTATAATTATAGTTTTTTTTATTGTAATACTAATTACAACTTATCTATACGACTATTGTATTTTTATTTATGATGTAATAATATTTAATTATGAATTTGTATTTTTATTGTAATATTAATTACAATTTATTCATATGGATATTCTATTTTTTTATCTTAAGTAATAAGGACTGATGGAATTAGATGGTTAACAAAAACAAAAAGAAAAATTTTTTTAACAAGATTAATTGACCCCAGAAGTTTTCGAGATTCTTTCAATAATTTTAGAGTTAAAAATTTGGTATTCAACTCATTCTTACAATAAATCCTTAAATGCATGTCTGTATGTGTGTGTGTGTTTGTCTGTATGTATGTATGTATGTATGTATGTATGAACACGTTTTGATGAACAAGCCATGGTTAGGCATGCAACCGTTTCCGAGTTCAACTTTTATCTATGTCCCTGGTCTCGCACAGTCAGGTATCTAGCAGCTCCATCCAGAATGCAAAAGGAATTAAATTTTTGTAATAAAAGTATATAAGTGTATGTATGTATGTATGTATGTATGTATGTATGTATGTATGTATGCATGTATGTATGTATGCGTGTATGCGTGTATGTGTATGTATATAAGCTTTCTAAGGAGTAATACAAAAAAATATGGTGAAAAGTTGTAATGGTAAAATATAACAAAAATGTCAACATGAACAGAAAACCT
>NW_008704903.1:45426-57295 GCF_000326865.2 Helobdella robusta | reverse complement strand
TGATGATGATGACGATGGTGATGATGATGGTGGTGATAATGAGGAAGATGATGATGATGACGATGGTGATGATGATGGTGGTGATAATGAGGAAGATGATGATGATGACGATGGTGATGATGATGGTGGTGATAATGAGGAAGATGATGATGATGACGATGGTGATGATGATGGTGGTGATGAAGATGGTGGTGATGACGATGGTGATGCTGATGATGAAGACGATGGTGATGAAATTGGCGATGATGACGACAATGATGATGATGACGACGACGAAGAACTATTTCTAATATATTTGTACTTATTGGTGGTTGAGTTTGTAATGAAAGAAGTTGAAGAAATAAATTCAAACTTTCCTCATAATTGAATAAATAATGAAATAATTAATTAATTAACCCGAAGAATAACAATAAATAATAATTAAACACAAGAAAATAATATTGAAATGGAGGAATGAAATGTTAACTCGATCCTGTGATGGATTCCTGCTTTTTCGTAGCAGCAGCCGTTGCATTCGGCTTTTCATCATTTGCTAATTTGATTGGTCGATGGATGGATGGATTGGATAATGGATGGATTGATTGACTAATTAGTTAATTAATTATCTGATTTTTTGATTGATTAGCTATACAATTGGTTGATTGATTAACCAATTGATTGACTAACTGATTGATATCCAATCATTTAGTCAATTCATTAGCCGACTGATTGTTTGCTAGATTGACTGATTGTTTGCTAGATTGACTGATTGTTTGCTTGATTGATTGATTGATTGATTGATTGATTGATTGTTTGATTGATTGATTGATTGATTGATTGATTGATTGATTGATTGATTGATTGATTGATTGATTGATTGATTGATTGATTGATTGATTGATTGATTGATTGATTGATTGATTGATTGATTGATTGATTGATTGATTGATTGATTGATTGATTGATTGATTGATTGATTGATTGATTGATTGATTGATTGATTGATTGATTGATTGATTGATTGATTGATTGATTGATTGATTGATTGATTGATTGATTGATTGATTGATTGATTGATTGTATTTGCAAAGCGTTTGTAAAGTATGTGAAAAGTACACACATTACAACATTTGTGACAAAATCTGAAATATGAACTTTTTTCTTTGGTCTCCTCTG
Organism: Helobdella robusta; assembly: GCF_000326865.2. NCBI lineage: Eukaryota > Metazoa > Annelida > Clitellata > Rhynchobdellida > Glossiphoniidae > Helobdella > Helobdella robusta. Next base: position 56,140 of record NW_008704903.1, on the reverse strand, counting down.
TAATTTGACGTTTTCTTCTTTTTCGATTCAGTGGCTTCAATGTGACGCTTTGAGGTGCTTTTGAAACCTCAGAATTTTGCGGTGAATTTTTTGTAAAAAAAATTTGGGAGATGGTTGTTGTTGTTATTGGGGAAAACATGGTGGAGTGAAATGTTGGTGAAGTAGGGAATGGGGAAAACGCTGTGACTTCAGGAGGTAAAGATGGTGATGGTGGTGGTGATTGTGGTTGGAATAAAAATGGTTGTGTAGTTGTGGTAGACAATTGAGGCAAAGGCTGTGGGCTGTCCATGTTGTTGATGTTGTTGTTGTTGATGTTGTTGTTAATGTTGTCGTTGATGTTGTTGATGTTGTTGTTAATGTTGTTGCTGATGTTGTTGTTGATTTTGTTGTTATTATTGTTGTAGTTGTCGTTTTTATAAATGTTGTTGTTGTCTGTATTAATGTTGTTGTTGTTGATGTTGATGTTGTTGTAATTGCTGTTTTTGTTGATGTTGTTGTTGTTGTTGTAATAGTCGTAGTAGTAATTGTTGCTTACCGTTTTAATGTTGTATTTGTTGTTGTAATTGTTGTTGTCTCTTCTCACTCCATCAACATTCGTTTCTATGCTATAAGTAGTTTCACAGTCATTATCGTTATCAATATTCTTCCGATATCTATCCTCATCCTTATTATTATTGTTATTATTGTTATTATTATTATTATTATTATTATTATTATTATTAATACTAGCAACCAAGTCCCGCTTCTGTCTGTCGATTTTTCCGCCAGGATCATAAAAATCGCTGCTATGCAAATGATTAATAAGATGACGATGACGGTTATGGTTATTATTATTATTGTTCCTATTTTTTAAAATTGTTTTATTTAGCGCAGGCTTTTTACTACCGTAGTTCCGGTCGTATTCGAGGGCGGCGCGCAGCGTGACGTCATCCTCTGAAACCCCGTCTACATCTTTCGACAATTTCCGCTCATTACTTTCAAGCACATCGTGAATGACGTCATTTCTCTGGAATAAGTTTTTCCTCACTTCCATCGTTCTCTTCCTCCTTCTCTTCCTCCTCCTCATCACCTCATCGTTCACCATTCCTCCGTAATCGTCATCGTCGTAGTAAGCGTCATTTGAGTCGACCGTGACGTCATCGTCGAGGTTATCGTTGTTGTTGTTGCTGTTCGTGGCGTTGCGTGAGCTGTTTCGTTGTAGTTGTTGTTTTTGATGGTTTTTTGTAGTTTGGGTGTGGAAGAGTACTAAGGCGATCAGGCTTAAGGCTGCACGTAGTGGGTAAGATGGCGATGATGATGAGGATGGTGGTGATGTTGTCGAAAGTGAAGATGATGATGATTATGGTGACGGAGATGATGAAGATGATGATAATGATGATGAGGAGGATAAATATGATGATGATTAATGATGATTATGATAATGACGATAAGCATGATAGGAAGCTGAAATAGTTTTCAATGAAAATTTTCACAAATTCGTATTGAAATTTTGTTCAGTTTTGTTTTAACACTATAAAAATTCTCTCTGGAAAGACTTTAAGACTAAGCCCCCTCTGTTCTGGGCTATATTTTTTATATTTTGTATTATTTTTTCTAAATTTAAGAAAATTAAGAATTTGAAATAAACAAACAAAGACCTAAGAATGCCTGAAGGACTGCCCATAAGATTGTCAAGTAGTTTTTAGCTTTAGCCGGCAGTTCGAGTTTCATATCTGGCTGTTATATCTTTGTTGTTATTGTTTTGTATCTTTGTTGATGGGTTTGATGTCTTTGTTGTTGGATGTTATATCTTTGTTGCTAGATGTTACATCAATTTTGTTGTTGTTGTTGCCGTTGTTGTTGTCGTTCGTTTGAAATGGTGTTGATGTTGTTGTTGTATTCGTTGTTGATGTCTTTTCAGTTGTTTTTTTTAACTACTAAATGAACGACTGAATTATTAAATAAATGAATGAAAAACTGATAAATATTCACCCGTTTATAAAGTCCACAAATAAACTCTCAATCATTAAAAAAAATTTTTTTTGCAAATATTCCATAGGAGTTCAGTCCCATTTATAAAAACTAAAAAATGCTACACAATCTTTGTGATATATATATATATGCGTAATCCGTGAAAGATTTAGGCGGGATCTGGCCGGGATAAACATGGAAACACAATTTTGAACAGAATAGTTGACACAAAATTGCACAATAAGCCAAAAAATATCACCAAGTTATTCAAGTTTTAGGTCTCGTCAGACTTTGCAAACCACCATTAGGAATGGCTAGGTGCTCCAAAAGGCATAATGCTACATACAAAAATATGTAATACTACATATCATATATATATATATATATATATATAATTATTTATATACAATTATTTCTAAATAATTATATTTGTAATATTAAATTTTATAGTTTCCTGGTAGCGATGAGATGCTTAAAAGTTAAACATAGGTAAGATGAGCAGGCTAAAGCAGGTATGCTAAAAATAATCGAATATTTCATATCGATCCTAGTTAAGAGTGACAACTCTTTCATCATCGTCGTCATCGTCATCATCATCGTCGTCATGATTACGATATCATTATCAGGTGTCTACGACATCATTATCATCATCGTCACAGTTTTTCTTCATCGTCGTCATCATCTTCATAAATATTTTACTATATTCGTCGCCAATATAGTCTGAATAAAGTGATCTAATATTTATATTAAACATTTTGAATGATATAAAATACATGTATATACTCTATATACACATAAATTGTATAAATACATGAATAGATATATGTATACATTAATATAAATATATATATTTATTATCACTTATATAATTTTTAATGAACGTTAACTCTTAGCACAGCTTAATTCATCAACATTAAGCTGAAATGTTCCTTCTTGTGTAAATCCTACAAATCACCCATCGTGTATTTGTGTTTTCGTTTTTGAATGTTTTTTGGCGAGTTTTGTGATTTATCATCAGCTCTTCTGTTAAGATTTCTATAGTAGCACAAACAAAAGGAGAGAGACAAAGAAAGAGAGAGTGAGAGAGAGAGGGAGAGAAAAAGTGAAAGAGAGAGAGAAAGTGAGAATGAGAGAGAGAGAGAGAGAGAGAGAGTGAAAGAATGACAAAAAATTGTCACATCAGTAAACGATATCTTGTGAAAAAAAGCGTATACCCGCGCAAAGATTTATATGAAAGTAATAACCAAATAATAATAATAACAATATTATATATAAATTAATATTATATTATATATTATATATAAATTATATATATATAAATTATATTATAAATATAATATATTTTTTTAAATTATATATTATATATAGCCCAATAACAAAAAAGTAAATGCTTTCACTGACGCATGAAATTTAGAAATATAAACAAAAATATAAATAATAAACAATTATATATATATATATATATATATATATATATATATATATATTCAAATTTTTATTTGTATATCAAATCACTTATTTATATTTCTGCTTTGGAAGGAACTTTTTGTTAAAATAAATTGAAAAATACACGATTTTTTAAAAGTTTAAATTCTGAAAAATAATATTATTAATAACATCAATAATAATAATATTAATAATAATAATAATGGTAATGAAATCGGATCAATGAAATTTTTTGTCGCTACGATTTTGTTGTTGCGGTTGTTGTTGTTGTGGAGGCCATCTCGCTTGCATTTTTGCAGTTGTTACTCTTATGAGAGTTGGTTGTTTAACACTGGTGACGATGCGGGCGATGAAGATGTAGAAGGAAAGAACGAAAACTACATCAACAACAACAACAACATCAACATCAAAAACAACAACCGCAACATCAACAACAACATCAACAGTCAAATCATTAGTGAGTTTAACAACGTAAGCAACATTTTCAACGAGAGCGCTAATGAGATCGAACAAAATGACAACAACAACAACAACAACAGTGAAATCACCGATGACGTCATCAACAACGTTAACAACAAAAGCAAAAAGAGGGTTAAAAGGATAATAGCAAGAACGGAAAGAACAACGAAAAAAAACTTTCAAAGAAATTTTAATGAGGGTAAATTTTCGACACTGTCATAATCGCCGTCATCATCATCGTCGTCGTCACCCATCCTCATCATCCTCATCGTCATCATCATCTTCTTCTTAACTCTAACCAAAATACTTGTTATTGGGGAAGGGGATGGTATGCCCTAACGTATCCTACCCATGGCTGCTTTTCTAGTCGTAACAATAAGAGTATCGTTACGAGTGTTCTTACAAAAATTGTTGTCCCAAATCGCGATTACTATCATAATTAGTAATTAATTATTGTATTTTATTGCAAAATTATTCATAATAATTTATTGCAATTATTTGAATTTTGGGTATAATTATAGTTAATTTATTCAAAAATTTTTTGGCCTAACTTTCAGTCGAGTTTTACATGAACGAGTTTAACATCACGAACGAAAAAGGTTTTGACGGTGATGATGACGATGATGATGACGATGATGATGACGATGATGATGATGATGACGACGATGGTGAAGGGAGAAAAGAGTGATTGTGCAGTTGTATACGTGGAAGGTGTATGTTTGACATGCAATGTGTGGGCTGGGCTGTGTTGCTGTCCATACCTTAAAGACTAAAGAATTAATAATAATAATGATTATATATTATTTATATTTAATATAAATAATTAATATATAATAATAATAACTATTATTATTATCACTATTCATAATATTCATTAAAAAGCTGGATTCATCGAGGAGAAGTTGCACGAAATAAAAGTGACCGGTTAGAAAATTGTTAAAAACATTATTATTATTAATATTATTATTTTTTATATTATTATTATTTTTATTATTATTATAATTTACATCTTATTTTTTTACACTCTGATATATAATTGATAATTTTCGATTGACTTCATTTTGGATTTTATCTTTTCGGTCGATAACAGAATGCTCCCATTATTATTATCAATGTTATTGTTGTTTTTGTGGTTTATTATTATTATCATTATTTTTCTTTACATAATTATTACCAATGAGACAATTTTTTAGCCGGCAAATTCAGGGAGCTGTACACTTGGACAAAGATGACAGGTTTATATATCAATCTTATTATTATTATTATTAATATAATTATAGTAGAAACAATAACAACAATATTATTAATAATAATAATTTTGATGACGTTGATGATTTTTCTATAATAATAATAATAATATAAATAATAATAATAATAATAATATAAATAATAATAATTATAACAGAAATAAAAATTATTTTTAATGCCAGGACCAGAGTTCTATCGATTCTTCCTACTTCAACTTAAACGAAGTTTATCATAATAATAATAATAATAATAATAATTATTATTATTATTATTATTATAATAATGATAATGATAATAATGAATTGCTTTAATTATTTAAAATAGTTCATTTATGACCATCACCCATCATCATCATCGTCTTCCTCATCTTCATCAACAACGATTGTTATCAGATAGCTAGAGCTATCTTATCTTAGCTATCAACAAAGCACGCGCATCACACACACACACACACAAACACACAAACACACACACACAAACACACACACACATTGTATGTGATTTGAGGGGGTCCGAATACCATAATCATTACACCGTCTTGTAATTGTAATATATATATATATATATTATAATTATCATTATTATTACTGTTATTATATTATTATTATTATTTTTTACTTTAAAAATCGTATAACTGTTTTTGTAATCCAGACAGGTTTGACGGTTTGACAGGTAGTTATGAACGGAAAGAAATATGGTTATAATGATAATAATTTTATTTTTAATAATAATAATGAATATAATAATAATAATAATAATAATAATAATGAGAATAATATTTGTGATTATTTTTTTCAAGCGGTTAAATCCTCTAAAATTGGTATTTGTTTGTTTCAAGTGTTGAATGAATGAGTGTATGAATGAATGGGTGTATGAATGATTGAATGAAAGTATGAATGAAAAAATGAATGAACGAATGAGTGTATGAATGAATAAATGAACGAACGAACGAACGAACGACAAAACAAATGGATGAATGAAATAAAAGAACGAACACACGAAAGAATGAAACAGCTGAATGAAAGATTGAACTTTCGAACGCTTAAAGGATTAAAAATAGATTTTGTTGCGCGTTTTGGGAAGGCTTCCCCATACCACTTCTCGATCCGCCACTTTTGCCTCGTAGTATTCCCAGACTTCTGGATGTTTCATTTTTGTTCACATTGAGTTTTTAAATCTACATCACATAATTAAACTTAACTTTTGCAGCTGTCCAGTCTCGCCTATTGAACAACTCAGAACAAGGATTTTACAGTGAGGAATTTTAAATTTGATATACAGAGATAAGTGAACGTGTGTGTGTGTGTGTGTGTGTGTGTGTGTTTTGTGTGTGTGTGTATGTGTGCATGTGTGTGTGCGTGTGTGTCACTCGTGTTCAATTGATCAATTGATTATCCGCAACTTTTTAATTCAGTTTCTTCCTACCAACACACTATTAAACAATGTAATGATATTATGACTATTAAATTTTGTTGCCTTGTTTCATTTGAAGTTTAAAATTATCAATAGAATTAGATTTATAATTTAATTACTCAAAATTATTTTTACAAAAAAATGATATTAATTTATGAACAATTTTTAACTACCCGTTTACGTCAAGACTTAGAGGATTATTATGATGCTAACGATCCGGACGAATCCTTGACTACATTTTGTGAAATGGGATCGTGTTGTAGGGATTTTTTGTTTTTATTCATTCTTTATTCTTTTTTTCATTTTTTTCATTCATTTGTTCGTCCATTCATTTTTTCGATTGCTAGTTTTGTTTCAATGTAATCAAGTATTCATATGTTTGTCCATCTGTATATAAGCTAATCAATTGAGTTCTTCGTCAATATTTTGTATCTATCTATCAACTCTTTTATTTCAATCTATCTTTTAATTCATCAATCAACTGACCTATCCATCCATCCATTCATTTGTTCGTTCGTTCATTCATTCGTTCATTCATTCATTCAGTCATACATAGAGTCAGTCGTATTTTGATCTAGCCATCCGCTCACTCATCTATCTATTGTTCAACTGATGCATCCATACACTAGTCCATTCGTCCATCCATCCATTTATCCATCCAACCATTCCTTCATCCAACCATTCATCCATCCATCAATCAACCGATGAAGGGATAAACGTGTATGCTGTTTCAGACGCCAAAGTGTACGTTGACCAAACCAGAATGAGGAGGACAGTGTACGGCGACTACAACTTCACCGACAGTCCAGACATGAAGGTCCTTCCACACACACTCACACACACGCACACACACGCACGCACACGCACACACACTCTCACACTCACACACACGTATATATATATTTATGTATGTATGTATAAATATATGTGTATATACGTGAATGTCTATATGTATAAATATGTATGTATATAGATATATACATACACACACATTTACACACACACATTCCAAATACAGACACACACACAGACAAAACTCACACATACACAATCACACGCACACACAAAACTCACAAATACACAATCACACACACACAAATCTCACACATACACAATCACACGCACACACAAATCTCACACATACCCAATCAATTCAAAGTATACAAACGCATGCACAGATAATAGCCATAGAAGTTGAAAACCTCCTGCCGGTCAATAGTAGCAATGATGGACAACCGAAAATAGCCGTCTGGTCACCCCACCTGTGGTACAGATCGGATGAACGATGGAAGGTTGCAAAGTGTAGCAGCATTGGGATGGAGTTTAGAAGATTGTTAGTTGGAGGAGATGATGAGTCCTGAAGTGGTGGTCTGCTAGAGTGGTGATTGGGAAATCTGGTAATAAAATTGTGGGGTAATTTGATATCGCAAGCTTGAAAGGCAACTGCAATTTAAACACATTACAATACCCAACCAATCAACTACAAAACATGAGCCAATCAATCACAAAACATCAACCAACCAGCCACAAAGCACAAACCAACCAACAACAAAACACAAACCAACCAACTACAAAACACAAGCCAACCAACCAACCATCCAATCAGCCTACCAACCATCCAATCAACCAACCATTCAACCACAATACAACCACAGACCTGTCAGCATGCCTCCAGTCAGAAATCGAAACCTCACCAACTCAACAGCCAACAAAACCATCGCAGAACAAATAAATTCCGACTTCTATGCCACCGAATCAACACTCCGAGAACTACTCAAATTCCTTCTCCGAGTTGATCATCACAAATCCATTAAGCTTCCAACAACGTTCAACCGGCAAATTCTTCTCCACTATCTTACGAGTCTTATCAGACCGAGAGTGAACTTTTTAAACATCACCGTTGTACGTACAAAACAAGTTAGTAAGATGAACATTAACGAGTTAGCACTGGCTAGTATTCAAACTAGGGCCGATCTTTTGGGGACCAAAAAAGGTTCGCCAGAAGAGAAAACTTTACTGCAAACACGTGCAAACCTTTACAACAAGTTGGATAGATTGCTGCAGAAACCTGTGCGATCGAACCGGCCAACTGAGGTTAACTGGATCCCTGAAACCTGGGTGGACGTGGGGTTTGGAGGAGTAGCTCAGGATATGCCCGACTTTGATTATGACGTTACTGTCGCCGAGAACAATAGAGAGTGGGAGAGTGGAGCGCCTGGGTGGACGGCCGAGTCGTTTGATGACGGCAGGTTTGTGGTGGCGATGAAGAGGAAGAGAGATATGGCGATGAAGTGAAAGATGATGGTGAATTGAGAGATGATAACGCCGAATTGAAAGATGGTGGTGAATTAAATGATGATGGTGAATTAAGAGATGGTGAGATAATTTCATGACTATTGTTGGCATTTCAAATTCACTAAAATCTTATTTAAAGTCATTATTGTAGTCAGAAAATTGTTAATTTTTCTACCAAATCACCACATTGACACCAATTACATCTATACCGCCATCCCCTCTCACTTTTCACCATCATCTTTCACTTCCTCATTATCTCTTAACATCTCATTACATCTACCGTCACGACCTCACCAGCTGGTTGAAACCATCAGTACCGTACGAGAATCTAAAACTGGATTCCTTCATGTTAAAGAAGCGAACGGCTCGCCAGCACTTGGCGTCAAAATTCATCGAATATCCGGAGCCTATGAATGGTAACGAATCTGCCTGCTTTCGGCTCAATGGTCAGTTAATTAGTTTAGTGAAATGAGAATGGGATTAAGGTGATTAAGATGATTAAGGTTATTATGGTCTTGATTAAGATGACAATTAGGGTAATGATAAGTGTGGTGGTCATTTTGATGATGATTTATAACGGAACATGATGATCATTTATTAATTAAAACAACAAAATCATCTTAAATCAAAACGATGATGAAAAATTAAACAAAAATTAAGATGGCAATGGTGGTAAAAATGATTGGGATGATGATGAAAATGACAACTATAATTCTGATAGACATGAAAAGTGTGATGATTTTGAATCAAGTTTATAAAGTGGCACAATGGCTATTATCCATAAATCAATTCAATCGTATCAAACAAAATAAAAATAAAAATAATAACAAAAAAAATAATATAATAATAATATTATTAATAATAAAAATAATAATAATTTAATAATAATAATAAATAATAATAATAATAATAATATAATAATTATTTAATAATTATAAGTCGGCAGAGCCAGGCGATACTTTCAGCAAACACAGGCCTCAACAGAAAGGCCAACTACCCCAAAAGTCACTTATAGAACGACAGAGGAAGTTTTGATTTACTATAAAGGTAATCTTTCAATGTTCATCGAAGACGGCAACTACACCGACAGCCTGAACAACAGCAGTAGTAGAAGAAAAAAAATAAATAAAAATAATAAAATTAATAATACAAATAATAATAATAATAATGGAAGTATCTACGGTGCTAATAATAGTGGTGGTAGTGGTGATGGTAATTTTAGTAATAGTGGTGGCATCAATTTTGGCGGCCGTGGTAGTGGTGGTGGTGGTGATGAATATGAAGAGAATTTAACTTTCGATCGTAAGTGAATTATTATTATTATTATTATTATTGCTATGGTGGTTGTTAATATTGAATTATGGTAGTAATAAAATATTATCAATAAAGTTGGTACTTTTAGTAAGAATAATGTTGAATATTGGTATTGGAAAAGTAACTTTTATTCATTCACTCATTCATTCATACTTTCGTTCTTTCGTTCGTTTGTTCGTACGTTCATTCATTCATTCATTCATTCATTCATTCATTCGATCTACTAGCCAGTTTAACTAGCGAAGGGGATGAGTGGAGGTTCTACACGAGGGTGCTAGCCATTGCCGCCGCCATATCAATCATCGTTTGCATACTCTTAGCTATAGCTAAAAGTAAGTCTTAAGCATACTCCTAGCTATAGCTAAAAGTAAGTCTTAAGCATACTCTTAGCTATAGCTAAAAGTAAGTCTTAAATTCAGATGAAACGAAATTTTATTTAGCTACGATAACTTCATGTTAAAAGACTGATCAAATTTTTTTTTTTTTAATGTATTTAGTTTAGCCGGCCAAACACATGCACATACATACATACATATACATTCAAACAAACATACATACATTCAAACAAACATACATACACACGTGCAAC
>NW_008704903.1:34189-45355 GCF_000326865.2 Helobdella robusta | reverse complement strand
TATATCGGGTATTACAGATAAAAAATTGATAAAAGTAAACAAAATATTAGAATCAATTTCAACATTGATTTAATTATTATAAAGAAATAATTCCTAAATATTATTCAACAGAAATTTTTAAAGGACAATTAATTTAAATAAAAAACACAAAAAAACAAAATTTAACTCCAAATTACTTTATAAAATTCGTTTATTAACCATTTTAACAGAAATTTTAAAAAAATTCAATCCAGAAACCAGTACCAGCAGTTGAACAGTGATGAACGCAAGAATCTTGAAGAGAGGGAGAAGAAGAGAACGAGAGATAAGAATATAAGAGAGGATGCTAAAAAAAAGTAGTCGATTGATTGATGGATAGGTGAACGAATGAATGAATGAACAAACAAACGAATAAATGAATGAATGGATTGATGGAGAGATGAATGATTGATAACATGACTGACTGAGTGACTGACTGATAAGTAAATGAGATAATAATTGTTAAACACATTTGAACATTAACACTAATTAATATGCAAAAATTAATATATAATAATAACAATAATCATCATTATTTTATTATGAAAAAAACTAAAACAAAATAAAAACAGAAAACTAGAAGAGCAATTAGAGAGAATGAGGCTGGAGAGAGACAGTGACGAAATCGGGGAGAAAATTATGAGGGATGAGAGAGAAAGAAGGAGACAATTTTACGACAAGCTAGAAAAGAGATACGTGGATGGAACGCTAGCCGCGGATAAAGGAATGAAAAAAAATGGCGGGAAAATGGCTGAAAGTAGCATGAATGGGGATGGGTATCGAGCTAGCGGGGAAGTTACTGAGAGTTCATCTACCTCAGATCAGCGTTTGTTTCATGATTCATTATTATTGTTATAATTTTTTTTATCCTTATTGTTTTTCTTCTCTTTTTTCTTCTTTTTTTTCTACTCCTTCTTCTTCTTCTTCTTCTACTCCTTTTTCTTCTTCTTCTTCTTCTTCTTCTTCTTCTTCTTCTTCTTCTTCTTCTTCTTCTTCTTAATCTTCTTCTTCTTATCTTCTTATCATTATTATTATCCTCGTTATCGTAATCATTATCGTTATATTTACCGTTGTTATTATTATTGTTATTATCACTATTAATATTATAATTATTAATATTATTAATATTATTATTACCTTTGTTAATATTACTACTATAATAATTATTATTATAATTTATAGCAAAAAAGAAGAGGAAGTTTTACGTGAGAGTGAGGAAGAAGAAGGAGGATGAGGACAACAACGATGGCGAAGGGAACTAAGATGTCGAAGAAAATTTATTTATAGTTGTTAGGTTATAATTAATTATTCTTAAAATATTATTTTCAGCGTGATAATTAATAATATTATCAATAATATTTATTTCAAATGTTAAAATATATAGTTTCGTTATCTTACATACGGACACACGAACACAAAGACACACACACACACTACACACACGTACACACACAGGCACACTCAGACATACACACGCACACACACACGCACACACATACGCACACACACACACACACACATACGAACACACATACACACACACTTAATTTTTATATTGCTCAAATGATTGATATGATCCTTTTTCAAAGAATATTTTCGTTAAAGAAAACATAAAACAGACATGTAAGTATGGCCTATAATAGGGTTGTTTTATAAATAATGATAAGAAGAAACTATAGTGAAACAACCAAACACACACACACACACAAACACACACACACACAAACATACACACACAAACGTAGATATATAACTCTTTTACGAATACTCTCCTTGACTTTAGACTTCGACTTGCCAGCCTGACGTTCAGCCGAAAGTTATTCAATGAATTTTAAACTAAATAGAATTATTTTAAAGTCAAAGATAAAATTTGTATTAATATTTTTATATATAAAAGATTTTTAATAATAATAATATCAATAATAATAATAATAATAATACAGGCAAATAGCGAAAATGAAATCGGTATATAATTCTTTGTGCGGGAGGTTATTTCATTATTGTAAAGTTAGATTTAAACTTTCTCGGATCACCAGCTTACTGGCTAGAGTTTAGTATGTGATTGGTTGTTTGTTATAATAATAATAATAATAATAATAATTACAATTAAATATAAAATGATCAAATATTATAATAATTAAAAGATTAAAATAATGTGTAATTTAACATCATTGCTCGTTATTATGAATGTGTACAAAGGCGATCAAATAATAAAAAAACTAGAGTCAAGATTTATTTCTATCGCAGAATTTGTATATATATATATATGTATATATATATCACTTCTATCGTATTCGTCACTATTAAATTTCTCATTCCATCAGGGGGAGAAATGAAGGGGATGAATAAAATGAATGGAGAGATGCCGATGACAAAAAAGGGTGACGAAGGAATGAAGGATAGAGTGAACGTGAGGTGGTGCCGGAAGGAAGATTGCGAGGAAATCTGGAAGATGATAATGGTGGGATGATTGCGACGACGACGACGACGATGATGATGATGATGATGATGATGATGATGATGATGATGATGATGATGATGACGATGACGATGATGATGATGATGATGATGATGATGATGATGATGATGATGATGATGATCTGGTTTCTTTCTTTAGAGATGATTGTGATGATGATGACGACGATGATGACAAAGTTTTTGCTGTTGATGATGATTATGAGGATAGTCGTGGTAATGATGATAACGACGACGACGATGATGATTATTTTAACCCAACAATTATAATATTGGTGAATAAATATAAATTAATAACGGTGACGATGATTATTTTGACCATAAGGTCCAAATTGAAGACTAAAAACGTGTTTAAAACGATTTAATGATGAAATTTTTATTTACAATAATGATGACGTCACTGATGACGTCGTCGTTATTATTATTATTATTATTATTATTATTATTATTATTATTATTATTACGCAATCGTGGAAAACAGGAGATGGCTGTACATGAAAACCTCGGCATCCGACCGGCCATCACTGTTCCAAGTTGGTAATTACAATTTGTTATTATAAATTATGATAATTGCCCCTCGCTTTATTATCATAATAGTAGTATTAGAGATAAAGAGAATGTAAAAAAAAGAAAAAGTCAGAAAGAGAGAGATAAAGAGAGAAAGAGAGAGAGAAAGAGAGAGATGGCTTAATATTCCATTAAAATGGATAATAAATTTAAGATGACTTGATGAATTAATGAAAAATCTCGATAACGAATAAAAAATTAAATTATCATAACGAAGCAATAAATAAATGTTAATTATGAAATGATGAATAAATTATGATAATGAAGTACTTGAAAAGGAAGGGTTTGGCCCAACACCCAGTTATAGATGTCTGGTAGCTGAAGATGTCCTTGGCAAATATGGTAGGTCGTTTAACATATGCAAATTTTTACATATGCAAATATTTCACAAATAATTTTTATTGATTTATTATTATTCAGTCAAATATTATTTTTTTCTAATTTTTAAACTATCATAAACATTTTCACTGATAACCTCTGTGTTGGTGTTACAAAAAATTATTCGTTTTAGTCGATAGTAACTCTAGTGGTAATAACTCTGATACTGCTTATTAAACAACAACATCAACACTATTTAAAATACTATTAAAACACCTAAAACCGCAACATATAAACTACACAAACATACAACAACAACAAACATACAACAACAGCAACAACAAATGAACAATGAATAATTAAAACTAACAGAAGAAACAACAATTACAACACCACAAGATACGAACTCAACAACTCCGAACGTAAGATCGACTACATTGGACGTCACGGCAAAATCATCTGGAAAGACGTTTAACTTTGCTACAACGACATCTCCAGCCACAACTTCAACATCCACGGCCATAGCTACAACAGCCACAACAACGACAACAAATCAACTCCTTGGTATGATCATGTTTTTTGACACGTTTCATTCTTACTACGGAAGGATAATACACCTGGAGCTGTGGTTCGTGAGAGAAGCACACAGGAGTGGAAGGGTTGGATCGAAACTGATGAAGAGATTCATGCAGGTTTCTGTCACTAGCCGGCTAAAATGTAATTAGACGTACTATCGCACGACTAACTGGACGACAAATTTTTCTCTTTCAATTCTCTCTTTAGATACGTAAACACACCTGAAACACACGCTGTTGTATGTGGTATTCAAGAATATCTTTGCATTCAAACGTGGTCAGTTAGTGCAACGATGCCAGGCACTTTAACCATTACGCTATAGCGCAAACCATATTGTGGTCATAAAGTTAAAGGTGCTTGGTCTGCGAAGAGAACCGCGTGTATCAAATGCAAACGTGTTAGATGCGCTCAGTTTTCGGCATTTTCTTCGTATGTTATACGCGTGTTATTTTTTTTTTGTCTATGAAGTTTCTAAATGTTTTATGAAGCTATTTGTTTATTTAGTATAAATTTTTTTAAACTTTGACAAAGTTACAAACTTTGCTGTGACTTTATCAGCAATATAATGAAGCAACCATCATCATCATCTTCATCATTAACTATAATCATTATCAACGCCACAACCGACATCACTATCGTGATCTATATCAGCATCATCAATCACCATCATCGTCATCATCATCGTCATCATCATCGTCGTCATCATCATCAGAACTACCACCATCAACATCATCATCACAACTAACATCAACATCATCGTCATCATCATTATGACAACTAACACCATCATCGTCATTATCACCATCACTACTATCATCACCATCACTACTATCACCATCATCATCATCACTACTATCGTCAACATCATCGTCATCATCATTGCTAACATTAATACCAGGTAGCTAAGAGTGAGAATGTTACGAAGATCGATTTTGTATGCATGGAAGGAAACAACAGCTGTCTGAAATTCTACGAAAGGTTTTTGTATACAGAGATAGAGCAATACTACTATTTAAAATGACTTATTTGTTTAATTTTGTTTTACTGTCTTGCATGTTGTTACAGTTTCTGCGTCTGTCAATCAATTAGCTTGTAAAGAGCTATTTCCGCGATGTTCAACAACGCTCCTCAATGAATTTTGCAAACAGATGGGTCTTGAGATCCGCTCTGAACTTCGTAAGTGATGGAGAAGTAGTCAGATAAATAGGTAGAGAGTTCCAGAAATAAGGGCCAGAAAAAGCGTTTTGGAGGAGTTGGAAGTAGAATTATTAAGAACAACAGAAGAAAAACGATTATAGAAATAGGAAGAAAACCAGGATCTACAAGAATCAGTGATATTAAAAAATTGGTCTAGCAGCCTCAAGAAAATAGTATGATCAACAGTAATAAAGGCAAAGGAAAAGTCAAGAGCAAGAAGAAGAGTAAGATTACTACTGTCACTAGGGAGAAGAATATCATTGTGTATTTTAAGTAAAGAAGTTTCAGTACTGTGAGCAGGTCTGAAACCAGATTGAGATACAGGAATGAATGAATGAATGGATGGACGAATGAACAAACGAACGAACGAACGAACGAGTGATTGAAAGAATGATTTAGTAGATCAATTATGTATAAATATAAAAAATATATATATAATAACAATTATGAATAATAATTATTTCAGAACGGGAGCAAGGAAAATCAGCGACGTTGGAAAGTGGGTGTGGTTGAGGTATGAAGGGGATGCCATCATGAAGATGTCTAAAATGAATGAATGAATAAATGAACGAATGAATGAATGAATGAAGGAATGAATGAATGAATGAACGAACGAACGAACGAATGAATGAATGAATGAATGAACGAATGAATGAATGAACGAACGAACGAACGAATGAATGAATGAATGGATAGATGAATGGATGGTTGGATGGTTGAATAAATGGCTGGATGGATGGATGGATGAATGAACAAATGGTTGAATGGATAGGTGAATGAATAATTGATTGAGTGAATTAATGAATGATTGATTAGAAGAATTATCAGTTTATTTGTGGATCGACTGATAAATGTTTAAACGAGGATTGTGATTATTGTAGAATGAACGAACGAATGAAAAAATGAATAAATAGGTGAATGAATGAATGGATGAATGAATGAATAAATGAATGAATGAATGGATGAATTGTTAAACATGTAAGTGACAAACAATTGTAGAGCTTAATTTCGTTCATTATAAACAATATCATGGTAACAACAATAATAAAGTCACGTAAGACGGATCATTGTACGTTTTTTTTGCATAGAACACTTTCTCATTCTAGAATGATCAATAATATTTATTTTTTCGCTTCTGCATTTTGTTTTTGCTTTTTTATTAATTTCATGAAACTTTTATTTAGACAAAGACAAATGATACTTTTTTCACAATTTTATTTTAATAAATATTTAAAAATCCGTCCACTATATTTTTCATTCATTGAATAAAGAGCAAAATTAAATTAAACGAATGCTAACATGGTCGGCCAATCAGTGATGAAGATTGCAATCAGGGCTGTCCAGAAGGGTGTAAAAGAGGGTAGATTGCCTGACCCGGGTCAAAAAGATCCGAGACCGCAAATATCTGAAAGGCACAAAAACGGGAAGGTCGTAAAAAACTAGGATAGCAACTCGGGCGATCGGAAAGTTTTGTGATGACCAAAAAGTTTTTCGGGCAACAGCCAAAACTTTTGCCCCGAGTCATTGAAGATTTTCTGGCCTGCCCTGATTGCAGTAAAAAAAATTTATTTTGAAAAGGCTGGAGGTAAACAGCGTTTAAAACAAGTTCGGCATGCTACAACTAAAAATTTTTCCTCAAAGATTACGATTAAACAGTCAATCTGGTGAATGAGTGTTCACACACACACATAAACACTCACAAACACACAGACACACACAAATACACACAGACACTCATCAACATACAGTCACACACCAACAAACAGGCACTCACAAACAAACAAACACACAGACACACACAAACACACAGACCTCAAACACACAACACAAACACACAGACACACACAAACACACAGACACACACAAACACACAGACACACACAAACACACAGACACACACAAACATACAGACACATACAAACACACTGACACACACAAACAGACAGACACACATAAAGACACACGCACACAACAATACTACTGCTATTGCTAAAGCTTTTACCAATTCCTACTACAATCAATAACAGTATAAATAATCAGAGATGGGCAAATTATACACTATATTGTAATTTCGATACAGATTACAAAATACATTTAACAAAAGAGCCAAGTTACTAATTACAGATTACTAATTTCAAATTACATGAAATTGCATTACATCAAACCAGTTTTGAATAAATGAAGAAAAAAAATTTTTATGAAGTTATTTAGACATTGTTGATTTTTCTTTGCGCTGATATTCTTTGATGTCATTTTTATATTCATTTATTAAGTTACTTTCTTTTCATCAACAATTTGTTCGATCGTTTAATGAACAACTGAAGAAAGAAGAAAAGAAAGAAAGAAAGAAAGAAAGAAAGAAATAAAGAAAGAAAATAAAGAAGCGTCAAACATCAAAGAAGTAAACTACTTTGATGTAGCGAATGAAATTTTTAATGAATTAAATTTTGAGAATTTAAAAATTTTTAGAACTTCAAGATAAAAAAAATTTTCAATAATAACAATATTATTAATAATAATTTGTGTAAGTATGTATATCTGTTCCCTTACATATAAACTATATTTTTTAGTCAAAATGTAATTTGAAATTACTTTAAAATTACCAAATTACATGAAAGATCAAATTACTAGAATACAAATTATCAATTACTTAAAAAGTAATTTCGATGCAAATTAAAATTGTAATTTGAATTACGTGATTCCATTACTTGAATTACGTTACTGCCCATCTCTGTAAATAATAATTATTATTTACCTTTCATTTTTTTATTCTCTATATTTATTTTTTTATTATTAAAAAATTAACTTGAAAAAATATTTAAAAACAAATAATAAGTTTATAATAATAATAATAATAGGAATAATAACAATAACTCAGTGTAATCAAATGTGAATCTCTTGCAAACATCTGAGCAAATACTACTTAACCTAGAAGTGAAAATAAACTACACCACTCACTCACACACACACGCAAACACACAGAGAAAAACACACACCACACACACATGCACACAAACACACACACTCACCCACACAAAAACACGCACACAAACACAGACAGACACATACACACACACAAACACAGACAGACACATACACAGAGAGACACATACACACACACACACATACACACACACACACATACACACACACATACACATACACATAGACACACACATACATAAATACAATTATATTTCTAGGTTGTCAAGATTGTCAGCGTTATTAGAAACAGTTTATACAGAGGTTGTTGGGTTGTTGTTCGTTTATATTTCTCGGAATTTTATTCAATTGTATGGGAATTCATTTAAATCTTGTGTTTTATTTCAGCGAAAAGTTGTGTGATATTACCGCTAATAATTTTAATGTTTGGGGGAATAATATTTGGTTGATCAATTGATTGAATGGTTGATTGAATGATTGAATGATTAAATGGTTTATTAAACGATTGATTGAATGATAATTATCATATTTTTATAATTTTTTTTATAATTTTCACCATAAAAAGCAGCAACAATGTTGACGAACGAAGAGTGTAAAGGAAAGATGGTGATGAAAAGAGAGGGTGATGAGGGCGGAAGGAGAGATGGTGAAATGATAGGAGAGAAAGAAGATGTCAACGTGAGAATGTTCCGTGAAGAGGATTGTGTGGAAATACGCAAGATGATCAAGGTCGGTAAATATACCACTACTATTACTACAACTACTTCTGCTGCTGCTACTACTACTACTACTACTACTACAATTACTACTACTGCTACTACTTCTACTACTACTACTACTACTACTACTACAATTACAACTACTGCTACTACTTCTACTACTACTACTACTACTACTACTACTACTACTACTACTACTACTACTACTACTGCTACTACTACTACTACGATTACTACTATTACTACTAATTCTTTTACTTCTACTACTATTATTACTGCTGCTACTACTACTACAGCTGCTGCTACTACTACTACTACTTCTACTGCTGCTGGTACAATTAATACCACCTCTACTATTACTACTACAACTATTACTACTACTACTACCACTACTGATTTTTTGATACGGATCAAAGCCATGATCATGATAAATATTTTTTATGATTTTGACTATTTTCATTGTTAATTACCATTATTGTGATTTATTATATATAATTATCGCATTTATAATTATAATTATAATATAATTAATTATAATTATTTATAGTTAATTAATTATAATATGACGTAATTACAGGAGGCAGCAGATTATCACGATATTGACAAAATCTCCATTACAGTTGATAGTAAAAAATTTAAATTTATATTTTATTATAACTATAATTATAACCATAACTATAATTTTAAATATTATTTTTTTCATTATTATCATTTTATTATGAAGAACTAAAGAGAGAAGGTTTCGGGCCAAAGCCAAAGTACAGCTGTCTTCTAGCTGAAGATGTTCACGAAGACTCTACCGGTTGGTTTAGTAATAACAATAATAATAATAATTATTAGAATTTTTGTATTAATAATAATAATTATAATTATTATTATTATTATTAAATAAAATTTATATAAAAACGAAAGGAAAGAGGATGAAATATAGATGATTAAAATTTAATGAATGGAGAACTCTCAACATATGCATGATAGCCTAGTGGTCAAGGTCGCCTGGTGCTGTTTCACAGTAACCGGGTTCGAATACGACAAAAAGATCCCCGCCCATCACATGCTCCGTGTGTAATGCGTTGTTTAGCACGTATTCACACACGATGTTTGTGCGTGTTGTTGAATCCTGTGACATTTGGAAGAGTGTAATTGACCTTTAACCTTTTTTAGCCTTCAACCCTTTAAAATAAAATATGGGCAACACAGAGGTCGCCGTTTTCAACATTCATTAGGTAAAAAACCATTGTTGGGCTTGATAATATACTGCGACACGTTCTCGTGTTTGTTTGGGAGGATCATGCACCTGGACCTGTGGTTCGTTAGGGATGGCCATAGGGGGAGGAAGGTGGGATCCAAGCTTATGAAAAAATTAATGCAGGTTTAAGAAAATGTTTTGCCATTTTTTAATTGTTGTTGGTTTGCCTAGATTATCATTCATTAATTTTTGGGTTTATAACTGCTATTTATTTACACTTTGGTGAAAAGCTTATTGAAGTTGAATCAAACATCATTAAAATCATCATCTTCATCATCATCTTCATCGTCTTCATCATCATCTTCTTCTTTCTTGTGCCTTATCCTTTCTGGGCATTGGCGACCATCGACCCCCACAAAACCCGATCTTTAACACTTTTGTAAGAGTTGAAATGTGGTGATATTCAACAAGTGACACGAGGACTACCCAAATGTTATTCGTTGTTTATCGCGATCTCTTTTCTCTGCAATCTTTCCAGTAGTTGTTAGATTTTCCATTCTTTCTTTCCAAAAAAACTTTACAAAACCAAAAAACTTTAACTGTCCCCCGTCGGATTATCGGTAGTAATTTCCTCATTTTTACATCCGGACTGTTTTATTACATCCTTATTCGAAGTATGAGAGGTCCAACTAATTTTCATAATTCTTCTCAAAAAACACTTCTCAGCAGCGTCAATTTTATTTTCCATTTCTTTAAAAATTGTCTAGGACTCAGAGCCGTATTTTAGCACAAAAAAATGTAACATTACTAAAACCAGTTACATTACCATCATCATGTTCATCACTATCATCAGCTTCATCAACTTCCTCCTACTTCTCTTCATCATCTTCGTCATCATCTTCATCTTTATTCTCATCACCAACATCACCATCATCATATCTATCGCCATTATCAACTTCATCGCCTTCATCACCATCATCATCCTCATCTGTCATCACCATCATCAGCTTCATTACCATCATCGTCTTTTGCACCATTATCAGCTTCATCGCCTTCATCATCTTCATCATCCTCATCTGTCATCAACATCATCATTTTCCTCACCAACAACCTCATCATCATCCTCTTCACCAACATCACCATCAGATTGCAGAGAGTGAAGGA
>NW_008704903.1:30664-31639 GCF_000326865.2 Helobdella robusta | reverse complement strand
TTAACGGGAAGACCTGGCCTTGGACCGTGTGTTGTTCTCGTCGAGTAGTTCCAAGCCGTCCGCATAGACTTGATAGAGGGAGTCGGATATTATGAAGAATGCTGACGGTGAGGATGGTGAGGAAGACGACGACGATGATGACGATGATGGTGGTGGTAGTAATGATGATGACGATGATAAAGATAATGATGATGAAGATGATGATGGTGAGGAAGACGACGACGACGATGACGATGATGAAGACGATGATGAAGACGATGATGATAGTAAAGATGATTATACTTTTAATGACTGTGATGGCGGTGATGATACTGATTAAGAAAAAGAAGAAGATTATGATGATGATAGCAATACTGATAATGATTTCAATCATGATGATGAGGATGATGATGATGATATCCTATCTCGCACTCACGGACCGTCGTCTCTTTTGTATGGGTCGTAGGCCTTAAAATCTCCACTGGCTTCTATAGAGTCTATGAAGGGATAGTAATAATGATGGTGGTGATGTTGATGTGAATGATGATGTTTCTGTTGTTGCTGTTGTTGTTGTTGTTGTGGCTGCTGATGTTGTTGTTGCTGTTATTGTTGTTGTTGTTGTTGATGATGTTGCAGTAGTTATTATAGTTGTTGATGATGTTGTTGATGTGGGTGAAAGTGATTATGTTGTTGCTGTTGTTGTTGTTGTGGCTGCTGATGTTGTTGTTGTGGCTGCTGATGTTGTTGTTGCTGTTATTGTTGTTGATGTTGTTGTTTTTGTTGATGTTGCAGTAGTTATTATTGTTGTTGATGATGTTGTTGATGATTTTGATATGGGTGAAAGTGATTATGTTGTTGCAGTTGTTGTTTCTGTTGTTGTCGTCGTCGTTACGCGGCGCACACACGCACACACGCATGCACATGCACACGCACATACGCATGCACACACACGTTCTAACAAACATACCAGCGATTTCAATTGACAAACAACTCGTG
>NW_008704903.1:16904-30614 GCF_000326865.2 Helobdella robusta | reverse complement strand
TGAATTGAATGAATGAATGAGTGAAAAATTAAATATGAATGAATGAGTGAGTCAGTGAATGAATGAACAAATGAACAAATGAACTAATTGAAAAACAGACAAACAAATGAATAAATGAATGAAAGAAAGAACGAACGAACGAACGAAAGAACGAACGAACAAACAAAAAAACGAACGAACGAATGAATGATTTATCAAGAGAAAAAAAACTTTCTAAATTTTTATTTCAATTCCTCATTCATATTTTTCGACTTAATTACATATCAGAGTGTAAATAAATAAGATGTGAAATATATAATGTACGATCCCCTCATACTCTTTGATCAACAAGTGCTTGAGAGTGAAAAAATATATTTAAAATCGGTTAAAGTACCTAGTGTCACAATATATGCTGTATGACGAGCGAATTATCGCGTTAATCAGTTTATCGTCAAAAGATTTCGGCCATAATATTTTAAACAAAGTTAAACTAAAATTGTTATAGAAACCAACAAGCGATATTTCAAGTGAATTAATAATCAACGAACAGTTATTATAAACTGAATTTAAGTTTAATTTCAAATTTTATATTTCTGGCGTTTGTATTCACGTGATGAAGCTAGGTTGGTTGGTTTCGTGGCAAAATGTAAGCCCTAAAATTTTGATTTTGTTTTTTTGGAGAATGGCGATGCCTGGCAGCAACTTGTCGAACAACTGTGACACTGGACGTACATTTTCTGTATTAAGATCGGCAAATATGCAACAACAGTCTGAAGATGAACAAATCTTCAACCAGTCGACAACCAACGACAGCAGTTTGTTATGCCTGTCCATCCGTGTACCTGGCGAGAGGAATCACAGTTCGAAACAACATGTTTGTTTGTTTGGCGATAACTGCATAGTGGACATAGAAATGTTGTTGACGTACCACTTTCAAATAAGTTTGCATTAATGGGAAGCTGCTGTATTAAATATTTTCTAGTAAACTCATAGAGTACTCCCGGTGATCATTTGACGATCTTTAACTAGCGCAAAGTTTGTGATTGTTTGTGATATTTTGATAGATGTCATACAATGTAAGTTAGATTATTTTCAAACAATCAAAACTACTACTACTACTACTACTATTGTTATTTATATTATTATTATTATTACTCATATTGCAACTGCAACTACTACTACTAATGCTACTACAACTATCTACTGCTACTACTACTACTACTACTACTTCTACTTCTACTATTACTACTGCTACTACAAATAATATAGTACACTGTTTACAATTTGCTAATACTACTACTACTAAAGCCACAACTTTATAGTAATAATTTTTTTATACCGATTTAACAGATGTTTTGGATTTAAATGAGACTATTTTCCAACGAAGCAAAAAGCAAGTACTAATACCACTACTACTACCACTACTACCACTACTACTACCACTACTACCACTACTACTACCACTACTACTACCACTACTACCACTACTACTACCACTACTACCACTACTACTACCACTACTACCACTACTACTACCACTACTACCACTACTACTACCACTACTACCACTATTACTACCAATACTACTGCTAATACCACCACCACTACTACTACTGCATCATTTCTTCCACCACCTTCATCATCACCTCCACCCCCATCATCATCACCTCCACCGCCATCATCACCATCACTACTGCCACCACCATCATCATCATAACTTACTAACCGCCAGCTGAAGCGAAAGCCCCAAGGATCTTAACTCTAATTTTCAAATGCATTTTCACACGAGAGTTTTATGAAGATGAAGAGATAAATGTCAACAGTGATGATGGCGGTACTGGTTGTAATGACGATGATTAAACTGAGTGTGATGAAGATGATGGTGATGGATGGTGACGATGATGATAAAAACAAACACAGTAACTAATTAAAAATGATAAAATGAAGAGGAAAAAACGAAAATATTTCTGTACGGTCACACGCGCACACACGCACGCACGCATACACACACGTACACACACACAAACACACACACACAGACACACGTCTACGTTGATTAGGCTATATTGATTTTAAACTACAAATTTATAACAGATTTTCTTGTCATAAATAACGTAAAAAACACAACAAATTATGAAAATTAATCGAACGAAAGAACAAACAAGCTAACAAACAAGCAAGCACACACATACATTTATATATATATATATTAAAGATACATATATATATAGAGAGAGATAGAGAGAAAGAGATAGAGAGAGAGAGAGAGAGAGAAATATAGAGAAAAAAAAAGTGAAAGAAAAAAGAGTTAATAATAATCGTTATTTGCCAACGCGAGTAACAACCTCATCTGCATCAGTTTTGGATAATATTCTAACTAATCAAAATGGTTTTCATCAGGCTGGAGTTGTAATTGCAGATTTGTCTGCCATTATCCCGTTTTTTGTTTAACGAACAATATGGAAGTTCAAAAAGTTAATTCAAGTTCGAATCGAAATAATGTACCCAAATTGAACGTAAATAAAATAAAGACAATCCTAAACAACACCAACTGGGATTTCATTTTGAATGATGGTGATGTGAATCGTTGTGTGCAAAAATTTCTTGATTATTTTCGAAGGACGGTGGATGATTGTTGTAAGTTTTTGCCACCTGTGAGTTCTAAATTTAAAAAAAGCTGGATGAATGCGGATCTTCTTAAGCTCTGCAAAGAAAAAAATAAGCATTATTTAAAACTCTTTAAAGATCCATCTCCGAATAATTTATTTGTGTATAAATGCCTTAGAAATAGTTTTACAAAAGCTAAACGTAATGCAGAAAAACAATTTTACGACAAACTTTTTAAATTAAATAATAATAATATAAAGGCAAAATGGCGCTTGATAAATGAAGTGATGAATGTTAAAAAGCAGACCACTCGAATTGACCATTTGAAGTTAAATGATTGCACAATCTCCGATAAAAAAGAGATTTGTAACACACTCAACCGAAATTTTATTGATACGATAAATTCACTCCAAGGCGGATTTAACCAGAATTTGCAGCATGAAATGTTTTCAGATCAGAATATCAACACATTCTACTTAGATGAAATCAATACTGCTGAGTTGTTCAGCATTGTCAATTCCTTCAAACCTAACAAATCCACGTCTGATGATGGTTTCAATATGTTTATGGTCAAACTGTTTGTGGACGAAATCATTGTTCCACTAAAGCACATATGCAACCTGTCTCTAAAATCGGCAACTTTTCCTGATCGGTTCAAATTAGCCAAAGTTATTCCAATACATAAAAAGGGAGATAAAGGAGATGCTGGCAACTACAGACCAATTTCTTTGTTGTCTCCATTTTCTAAGATTCTCGAAAAAATAATGAGTGTTAGAATGATGACCTTTCTCAACCGCTTTAATATCTTATCCAGCAATCAGTACGGGTTTAGAAACGCTCACTCGACAGAGTTGGCAATTGTTGAGCTTGCCCATCGTATACTAATGAATATGAATGATAGATACGTTACGATGGGCATTTTCATCGATCTGTCGAAAGCTTTTGATCTGATCAATCACTCGTTGCTTCTCAAAAAGTTAAATTTTTATGGTTTTCGTGGAAAAATCAATCAATGGTTCAGGAGTTATCTGGAAAATAGACTGCAATATGTTTGGCTGGAAAATCATGTCTCGGATGTCTTGCCTTTGAACTGCGGAGTCCCACAGGGTTCCATACTCGGTCCATTACTTTTTATCATTTTTGTTAACGATTTACCAAATGTTTCATCTGCTTTTCGCTGTATTTTGTATGCTGATGATACTAACATATTTTATTCATCGAAAAATCTTATGAATGAAAAATTACTTATAAATAGTGAAATGATTAAATTTGAACATTGGTTTAATATAAATAAATTATTAATTAACACAAGTAAATGCTCTTATACTATTATGGGTCCTAAGATTGTAACTAACACTATTCCTGATTTAAATATTAACATATGTAACCACGCAATAAAAAAACTTGATTCGATAAAATTTTTAGGTGTTTATTTACAAAGTAACTTATTGTGGAATGATCACATATTATATATCACTTGTAAAACCAATCGATTTCTTTATATAATTAACAGGATTAAAAATAAACTTAATAAAAATACACTTGTTATTCTATATAATAGTTTCATTCTACCTTATTTATCTTACTGCAATATCATTTGGGGTAATAGCCCGTCGTATATTGTTAATCATTTATTTATTATGCAAAAATGGTTCATTAAAATATATTATAATTTGACCTTAATGTCTCATGTTGATCATTTGTTTTTAAAATTAGACATTTTAACAGTTAAACAATTGAACATTTATTATTCATCGATCTTTATGTTTAAATTGATTAACAACTTATTACCTAATTATTTTGTTAAATGTTTTCATCTAAGATCTAACATTCATTCTTTATCGACTAGGCAAAATAATATTTTTTACATATACCCAAATAGGTTAAATATTTACCAACATAGTATATTTGTAATTGGCCCAAGTATATGGGATGGAATTCTGCCAGAGGACATTAAAATTATATTTAATTTGAAGTCATTTAAAAAGTTTTTGAAGAAATTTTTGATAAACTATGATCCACCATGAGGACTATTATTTTAATTAATGGACCTGTAACATTGTAACATTTATCTATCAAACTTGCATTTAATTTCTTTTCTGTTGTTTAACTAATTACAAATAGTATTAGATATTATTTTGTTTTCGTGGGCTTGTTACATTGGTTTATGTATGTAATCCATCAAATTTACATTTATCTTTCATTTATGTTTAATTAATAAAAGTATATAAATTTTAGTTAACTGTTCAGTGATCACGGTGGCCTTCACAAGATTATTTTATCTTATGTGGTCTCATTTATTTTCTTTTAAATTTTTCTTTCAGTTGGTTCAAATAAAGTATTTTCGTTCGTTCGTTCGTTATAAATATACATATACATATATATATATATATATATATATATATATATATATATATATATATATATATATATATAGAGAGAGAGAGAGAAAGAGAGAGAGAGAGAG
Source organism: Helobdella robusta (assembly GCF_000326865.2). Classification (NCBI taxonomy): domain Eukaryota; kingdom Metazoa; phylum Annelida; class Clitellata; order Rhynchobdellida; family Glossiphoniidae; genus Helobdella; species Helobdella robusta. Next base: position 25,561 of record NW_008704903.1, on the reverse strand, counting down.
AGAGAGAGAGAGAGAGTTAAGAGAAAAAATAATATTACAAACTATAAATATATTAACATCAATGTAAAAAAATGTATAACAACGATAATAATAATAAAAATAACAACAATAATAATAATAATTATGAGAACTTTTTTATTCAAAGCCAGAGTAATAAATAATTAAAACCATGAAATGGTAAAATAATAAAATGTCAATATAAAACCGCTTTGCTCAATTCAAAATAAAAGTACATTATTTAAAAATACATTAAAGTGCCTGAAGCATAATAATGATAATAATAATAATGATAATAATAATAATGATAATAATAAGAATAATAATAATAATAGTAATAATAATAATAATAATAATAGTAATAATAATAATAATAATAATAATAATAATAATAGTAATAGTAATAGTAATAATAATAATAGTAATAATAATAATAATAATAATAATAATAATAATAATAATATATTAGCGAGTGAGGCGGTGGTGTGGATTTTTGAAGAATTCAAACATTAAAATTTCACGTTTAATAAAATGACACTTAGTTCCTGGTGGAAAGTGATAATTTGTCTAGGTGAGAATAACTCTGCCAACGGAGAAACCCCTCTGAAAGGAGTGTTGGATGTTCTTCTTCGTGCAACTGAACCATTCAACGATCGAAACATTCCTCTCACTTCTCACTTGATCCATATCTTGCTTTCGCTTTTGCTCAATCTGAAATTTAGGAGATTGTAAAATATTTAAAGGACTTTCAACTGCAAAATATTCAATAAATTCCAATATTATTTTTTGCGGCGCCTCGAGCCTGGCTCTGTTGATTTGGTAAATGAGTTCGATTGCAAGGAAATCCCCACCAGCCATATGCTGTTTGTTGTTGTTAGTAAATTTGAAAAACTAAGAAATAATTTTTTTAAAAAGAATAAAAAAATATATAGTGAACAGCGACGGATCCAGGGAGGGTGCGGAGGAAGATGCCTGCCCCCCGACCAGATCACAGAAGAAGAAAGTATTGAAGATTCTGTGCGAAACAGCGATACAACAAACAAAGATTAGCTCAAAAGAGGTCATAAAATTTACAATTTTGAAAATCATTCCGCCGCGGAACGAAAATAAACGGATTTATTATCAATAAATTCTACCAAGAAAATGTTTGCCTAAGGAAAGGAACAATTTTTAAAATAATCAGTCACAAAAAGAGTTGAATAACTAAAAAAAATTAATTTAAATAAATAATTATCAAAAGGAGAAACCACCTCGTCGGCCCTCTCTTTCGATATGAGGAGTTCCTGCCAGGCCCTCCCGATGGCCTTACCCCAGTCAGTTGGATAATCATCAAAAATTATTAGGTTGTCTTCGTTTGAATGTCTTGCAAAGTTTAACAAGTCAGCTCTGCGTCAGTTGTTATGAAGGTTAAAAATTAATGATTGAAGGTTAAAGGTTAAGAGTTGAAGAAGTCAATATCTCTTGTGCCCTTGCTTTGGAGATATCAACGACAAATGCACACCACCTAACGCATAAGAATAAGTTTTGTTATCTTTTCTTCAAAATGACAATAATGACTTTTGAGGAAACTGAAAATCTACTATTGTTCGAAATAATATCTGGTCTGGAAAATTAACTTGTCTTGTTTTCGAACGAGTGCTTGTTGAGTTGTTTCTTATGCTGCTGCATAAGTATTTTATTTGCCCCCTTGAGAGCTTGGCCTAGTTGCGCCACTGCCTTATTTATCACAGTCAATTTAATAGTTGTCATCGTTAACGTTCATATCACTTGAGCAATTGAACATATTATTTTATAATTCTTCCTAAAACAACATTCATTCACCATCAGCGTTAAACATTATGCTCCACAATTCTTTCTAATGCTTTTCAGAGCTGTCAACGAGAAACACACAGCGCGTGTAAAGACAGGCGAATCAATGTATTAAACAATTTTACATCAGTGCCAGACACCATCACCTTTTTCTATTTTAAATTTTTCCAACAAACCTGGCTATGGGATAAGTGTGACCTCCATCGACAAACATCAAATCACACAATGGCAATTTACCTTCAGATATTGCCTTAGGCACTTCAACTGTTGAGTCACCAAACCTTTCAATGATTAACATTTTCAATATAAAGCCAATGAGATTTGAAATAAAAATGTTATACATAATATATCTGTAAACTTGTAAACTTGTACACCATGAATCTGTAAACTTGTAACGCCTTTTCAAAAACGTCCCAAAGTGGCTAGCAATCAGTCTACGTGCATACAAATTAAAATTATTAAAAATTATTCACGTTGAAAATAGCTGACTAAAAAATGGGTGTTTAACCGTTTCCAATGACCATTCTCAATTTTCATTTTCAGTTTATAAAATTTACAATTCGGTAATACACTTTTTCTCAAAATTAATCACAAACTGTAACGAAATAAGACATAGAAACCGTTTGAGTCGAAGATATAATTGTAAAAATATTAACAGAAAGAAGCGTTAAACAAACAAAAACAGCCACCTCACGGTCAACCTCTCTCCTTGCAAGCCTTTCAAGTTCAAGAGACCTGGCAGCAGTTCGGCCATCTTGCGGGCGTATTTATGACTGCCCAGGTCGAAAGAGTACACGCTGGCTTTGAGGTTTGAAGTCAGAAAGTTGAAGCTGGAATGTCCGTAGTTGAATCCAGTCTCGCAGATGGTTCTAATGGAAGGTGTGGACGCCAGGTAGTGCATGACCATCCTTTGTTCTGGCACTTGCCCGCTGTGTCCTTCACTCTCACTCAAGCTTCCTTTTGCTGTATTGCAGCTATTAAATTTTTATAAATAAAAAAACTTGTTTAATTAAATAAGCAATAAACATGAGAAATTGTATACATCAATTTGCAGTATAATGAGACGGAACTAAATTTTTTTTTTAATTTTTTCACGTTAATGTGTTGGATGGGCATATCTGCCATACACATTCAACTGCACTCTCCACCCTTCAGCTAAATATACAAGTAGATGTGTAGTGAAACTTGCTTTGAACCTCGCTAGTTAGAATAAAACAAGATAGTTGCAGAAAATCATTAACAGATCTTGCTAGAGAATGATTTGGAGACAATAAATAATGTTGAAACAAAAAGGACAATCTTTACAATACCTGGCAGATGTTTTAAAAACCAACGTCATTAAAATTCTTGCGTCAAAAAGAATATTAAACGAATTATTTTACATTTTAGATTCAACCGATCAAGACTGGTTGAGCTTCATCACTACGCTTAGTACGGCGCCTTCTAATAGTGTCAGCAGTATTAAAATGTGAAGTGCAATTCATTTAACAAAATTGCACGCAAAAATGTTCACTAACCTCTCTTGGAATGCTGGCAGCAGTTCATAGTAAATGTTTGACATGTTGTAAGCTGTCCAGTCGTCCACTAGGTCTTCACAGTACACTGCTGACCTGAATCAGTTGCAATACAAAAAAAATACAGAATTGATGCAAAGAGTAAGGTTGAAAAATAACATCAGACAATATCAATCAGTCAGTCAGTCAGTCAGTCGGTCGGTCGGTCAAACATACTGTCTGTCCGAAACTCAAAAAGACCATCACACGCCTATGATGCGGTGCTTGCGCGTGCATACGTAATGTGTATGAGAGTCATGTGGTGTTGATAGTGCACAGCCTTTGTGGCACGATAATTTAGTCACAAGTATAGAGTAACATGAAAGCAGTTCTTCATTTGACAAAGCTGCAGTATAAAGAATGGAAAAACAGCACAAGATCTGTATTGCACATGCAATCATTATAATACCTGTCACAGAGAAAATGGAGATGGAGAAATAATTTCAATCAGTAGCTGTTAAATTTATTATTAAGCTGAACTTAAACAAAAGTCATGAATATTTTAAAATGAATTTTCAAAAGTGTCTGTCACTAACTGTTTCAATTTCGAGATTCGAAAGCTGCTTGTATCACTAACAATGTGAGAAGACTTTTCACTGAAAGTTTCAAAGATGTTGGGTGTGGCGAAGAAGTTCAATTTGAGAACTGACTTGTGACCGGATGCGAAGAAAAATATCAGCAGAGACGCCATAGTCACGCCGATGTAGAGTGACCAACGTTCTCTCTTCATTGACCTTCCAATAAATTATTTATTAATTAATTAATAATAATAATAATAAATAATAATATTAATTATAATTAATAATAATATTGTCACGTAATATAGTGCTCTGGCAAGCGGCTGAGTCGTCCTCGAAACGATATTCCCAGTCAAACGTAAACGTTTAAAAGGCATAGTTAATTTAATACAAAAAGATTTCAATGATGACTTGAAGGACTGAATAGAACTGCAATTTCTGATGTCTGGTTAAATTAAACCGCCTTCTATTAATTATTCTTTCACAAGCGCATTTGAAATGAGTTTGATCCCGTTAGAACATTCTCTCCTTTGTAGAATTTTCGTTCTAAGTGACTCGTTTCGCGCAAGTTTCGCTTCGTTTTAAACTAGAAAACAATGGCACACACATCTTTTACTTAGATCGGACCTCGATATAACGAAACTGATTCGACATAGAAACAAAAGTTAATCACGTCCAACCACATAGTTGTTGAAATCAATTAAAATCTATTGTAACGGAAAATAAAACGTAAAGATAGGTACATAATCTCCATAGACCGATCATCGACGTCTATGACGCTATACAAACAAAAAACTGACAGCGGCAAAAATATATATATCGAAGGTACTTAAGCAAAATTAAATTTAAAAAACAAACATCAATTTTGAGATGAATCAGAGTTTTTGAAGAAGAAAAATAAAGATAACATTGATGAAATCAAACGAATGACGCAAGTTGGCGAGCGAAATTCATCTGACGAACTATTCATTTACGTTTTTTTTGAGAAAATTTATTATAGGTCTAAAATAAACCATCTCCATGTATAAATATACATATAAATATTATATATTATACATTATATATATATATATATATATATATATATATATATATAGAATAAACATATATAGGAAATTTACAATATATAACATTGAGCGCCGATAATAAGATGCCAACAAGATTGATCCTCTAATTCTATAGAGCAATATTAGTGATTATGTGCATATTAATATTTGCATGCGTGTGTATATGTTTGGATGGATGGATGGATGTATGGATGGATGGTTGGTTGGATGGATGGATGGATAGATGGACGAGTGTAGGATGCATATGTATGTTTGTATGGATAGATGTATGGATGGATGGATGGTTGGATTGATGGATGGATAAATGGATGGATGAATGGATGGATGTATAGTGCATATTTTAAATTTGAAAATTTTTACATAGTCATATAATGTTCAAATTACATTTTTTACACTATTTTTCAATGTCAGAAAAGTTTATAGGTTTAAATACGTTCAATCACTTTATTCCTTATTGTCTTGTCAGTGCTGACTGGTTGACATTTATGGTACATGGACCAGTTGAGAGAGAGTCGGGTTTCAGGCACTCTTTCCTTGCACGCACATCGCCTCCATGTTGATTTGTAATTTATTTTTTGTCTTTTGCGTGAATAATGCTGTTAAAAAAAGAATAGCATTGATGAACAATTGTTTAAAATTTTATTATAGAGGTATAATTAATTAGTTATTAATTAATTAATTCCTAATTAATTACCTTAGGCCAAGGTATACCTAAGTTGTACAAAATTTTGAACTATAGTGCGTTATTACGATATAATAATAATAATAACTCTTATTTTTCAGAAAAAACATGTCACTAATTTGCCAAGAAAAATAAAATCATTTTATAGAGTGAGCTCGAATTGATTAAAATAAATTTGGAAATAAATTAAAATTAGCAAAAATTTTGTTTTCAAAGTGATTAAAACTAATTATTGATGGAATTTCAATCACAAAAGATAGAGCGTGGCAAATGTATTTGACTGATTTAATGGCAAAGATGGCCGAACCAAATATGGGATGGAGAGCAATTTATAATGTTTGAAAAGTTCTAAAGCAGAAATTTCAATAATAATAATTAGTCTGAACGCACTGGCTCTATAAAAAAAAGTTATCAAATCTGTCCACAATGAGATTAGTAACTTGTAAGACAGAATATCAAAGGTAACAATTTTTTCTGACAAAACCTAAAATTATTTATACTGTAGTTGACAGTTAACATTGACATTTTCTCAGTAAAAATTTTTTGTCAAAAATGGCATAGATGGATTTAGTATTTTGTCCTAGGTCCGGCTGGCCATGGTCCTACTCTACCTACCATATAAAAATTATCGTTACTCCCATATTAAGTTTCTATATTATTCTTTCTCTCTCTTTCTCATTTTTATTAAGTGAATTCAATCAATCAATCATTCAATCAATCAATTAGTTTGTAAAACGCTCTTTCCGCGATGTTCAACAGCGCTTCTCAAAGAATTTTGCAAATAGATGGGTCTTGAGATTCGCTCTGAACTTCGTTAAGTAGTCAGAGAAGGAGGTAGAGAGTTCCTGAGAGAAGAGCCAGAAAAAGCCAATGCAGATTTAGCAAAAGAGTGTTCAACACGAGTTAAGAAGTGAGAACAAGAAGACGATCGTAAACCTACCTGCTCTAAATCCCGCCCTGATATTTAGCATTGAGGTCTTGATCAAATTCTTGTTGCTACGGTTCAATTCCTACCGTAAAACTTGTTGTCGCGCGTTTTTCGCCAGCTGTCTTGTTGGTAGGAGTCAAAATTTTTTGATGGGTCCGGAAGTGGAGTTGGATATTTTTCGCCCAACTCTGACACTCCGATTTTAAACGTAAACCAAAAAAAACATCGCCTACCTTTTTCAATTGAAACTTCTTCGTAATCAACATCAGCAATAATAAAAAGAATAATAAAAACAGTAATAATTATGATAACACCAATAATAATGATATTAATAATCGAAATAATGAAACAAAGAACACAAATAAGTGGTAAAAAAAATATTGCCTGAAGCAACTGAATGAATACTAAGCATGAAATGCCGAGAGACGGTTAACATTATAAATGTAATATATACAAGACAGACAATACAATAACAACAACAACAACAACATTAATAATAATAATAACACTTAACAACAACAACAGTAATAACAATACAAATAATAACAGTAGTGACGATTACAAACAGAAATCAGCCTACATCCAATTCAACTCAAAAATGTAATCAATCGATCGAAATAAATATCCTGGAGAAAAAATTATTTTTTTTATTTTCTCAGTTATTCACTGGTGATTGATGATAATTATTTAATCGTAAAAAAAACTAATGATTCGTAGACGTTAACAAAACAAAAAAAAAACATAGAGTAAAAATATCAACTAGAAAACCTGTCAATAAATCAATCAATCGATTGATCAATCGATCGATCAATCATTTGATCAATCATTCAATCAATCAATCATTAAATCAATCATTCAATCAATCAATCATTTGATCAACCAATCGACCAGTACATCAGTCGGCTTAACAGCCACACAAGCGTACAGATACCATGCGACTACCAAGCCTACGAAAGCAGCTGAGAAACAAATAAAGCTCATATTATCACTGTAAATTTCAATCAATCAATCAAACAACCAACCGACCAACCATTCAACCAACCCATCCATCCATCAACCCATCCATCAATCAATCTACGCATCATTATCATGAACATAAAGCAGCTCCGATTTGCCAAATCCAAGCTCATCAAACGTGGGACACTCGTCTATTAAATTTAGATCGCTACCACCGGCCACACCAACACTACCCCCGTTACCACCGCCACTACTACTACTAGGACAACCAGCAGTATCCTCCGAAGAGGTGGTCGTGGTGGTAGCGATGAAAGCGTTCAGTCGCTTGCGGCATGGCAGGGTGATCCTTGGGTGGGAGCGGATGATCTCGAAGTCATCCGGGGCGCTCTCGTGTACGAAGAGGAAGTCGTGCAGGTGCTGGGGGAGGTGGATGGATGAATGGGTGGGTAGATGAATGGATGGGTAGATGGATGTATCAATCAACCATCTATCAATTAAACAAACACAATCAATCAATCAACTAACTAACGTACTAATCAATCAACTAACTAACTAATCAATCAGTCAATCAGTCAATCAATCAACCAATTAATCAGTCAATCAATCAACCAATCAACCAAAAAAAAATAAACAAATTAAATGAACGAAAGAATGAGTTATGAATCATCACAATCATCTCAGTAATTATCATCATCATTATCATCATCAAGATCATCATCAACAACGACAACATCATCATTATCACCTGTATTGATTCGTGTCTGTCGAACCTTCTCTCAAGCCTCATTCCATTTGGAAGCTTCAGAAGGACTCTACATCACGTGACGACGGTGATGATGATGATGATGATGATGATGAGTGATGATGAGTGATGATGATCATCATCGTCGTCCCTCCCAATCGTCATCCTCAAAACCATCACCATAATCTCACCACTATTATCATCATCATGTATTTCCATAGCTATCCGCATCATATCCATTATCATCGAAAACATCATCATCATAATCACCGCCATTATCATCATCAGGATGAAACCATCATCATCATCATCATCACATGAAACCATCACGCCATCATCATCATTATGAAACCATCATCATCATCATCATTAGCCCCGAAAACAGCATCATCACCACCACCACC
>NW_008704903.1:5000-16854 GCF_000326865.2 Helobdella robusta | reverse complement strand
CTTCCCACTCCATTACCTTCGTCTTACCAATATTAACTTTTACCCTTTCTTTTCATAACACTTTTCCATCTGGCAAATTTTAACTGCAATTCTTCCATGCTATCAGCCATCAAGACTAAATCATCTGCATACAAAATCTCAAATAACAACCCTTCCATTATGTTTCCACACACAACATCCATCACAATTGCAAACAGAAACGGTGATAACACTGATCCTTAATGCACTCCTACCTTAACACTAAAAGCGTCCGACATCCCCCTTCCAACCCTCACCTTTGTCTTTGCCCCTTCATACAGCTGCATCACAGCTTTAACAAGTCTCTCATTCACTCCTTTTTTTCCTCAACGCCCATTCAATGACCTTCCTCGGTACTCGATCAAAAGCCTTTTCTAGATCCACAAAACACATGTACAATCTTCGTTTCTTCTTTCTATAATTCTCCTGCAACATTCTCACAATGAACAACGCATCCACCGTTCCCCTACCAGGCATAAACCCACACTGCATTTCATTAACTGTCACCATATTTCTCAACCTCCTCTCAAGCACCCTCTCCACTACCTTCATTCCGTGCAATTTCACACCCCTATATGTCCCACAATCTCTCACATCTCCTTTGCCCTTATACAACGGCACCAACACACTGTGTTGCCAATCCTCAGGTATACCTTCATCATCAAACATACTGTTAGCAATTCTCATCATAACTTCAATTCCTATCACCCCACTCGCTTTTAAATGTTCTGCCGCCACTTCCGAAACCCCTGTCGCGTTACCTAGTTTCATTTCTTTAACTGCTTTCTCTACTTCCTCCATCGTCACCTTCTCTATAGGTCCGTGTGTGACCGCGGATTCCACATCTCCATCCCACTCATTCTCTTCATTCATCAACCTTTCCATATGAGCTTTTTCCTCCTCATCTATGCACAACTTGCCAGATCCATCCCAAACACATCCATTCCCTATAACATCTTTCCTATCTCTCATTGACTGCTTTGCTACTTTGAACATTTTCCTCGAACTCACATCAAATTCCATTTCCTTCATTAACCTATCTGATGCTTTCGTCATTGCATTTGCCACTGCCTGTTTTGCAACCTTCTTAGCCTTCCTATACTCAAACTCCGCTTCCTCCGTCATGTCCCTTCTCCATACCCTAAACCTCTCCTTCTTGACCTCCAAAACCCTTCTTATATCTTCATCCCACCACCACGTCTCACCATGCCTACACTTTCCTTTCGTCCATCCACATACTTTATCTGCCGTAGCCAACACACAGTCCCTGTATCTCTCACAAACATCTCCATCCTTACCACTCTCCCAATTTTCAGCCACCTTCACTTCAAATGCCTTCCTCACCTCTGCATCCTGCAACTTCCATGTCTTTCTCTTTGCCACAAACTTATCCTTCTTCCTCCTCCCCATTTCTTTTGATGTCACATCCATCACAACCATACTATGCTGCAGCATACCAGGTATCGCCTTCACATTCTTCACATACTTCCTATGTTTGGCCCTTACCAATACCAATATATAGTCTACCATTGACCTATGCAATTGAGTCAATTATAATTAAATATAATTATCACCATCCTGTCATAATTATAATTATTAATTGCAGTATGCATGCGATGATGCAACGGTAGTAATGAAAAGAACAACAAAAAAAGATTAATAAAAACAAAAAAAGTAACCATAAAAATACAAATAATAACAAATAAAAATAATAATAAACCATATTTTTAATGAAATAATTAATTAATAATTACGAAAAAAAAAATTTCATAATTTCTAGTTTCTCCAGGCAGGCAACCTTTGATCAGGGGGGCTGACATTTACAAGTGGTGGTCTCTCCCTCCTCTGCCGGAGAAATCGATTCGTCGGCAGCGTGTTGTTGTTGTAATGCGTTGTCGACAGCGAGGGCGGTAACATTGGAGGTGGCGGGGGTGGGCTGGGATCTGTAAATCGGTCTTCTACTGCTGACTGTTTTTAGTTGTTGGAAAAATTCATTTTCAACTATTTTTTTTCTCTAATTTAACTTAATTAACTAGATTAATAAATTGTTTAAAATTTTATAGTTAATTTTGTGTTGCGGGCATAGGGACATTTTGTCTTCGCCAATGTTTTTTTTTTCATAATAATAATTATAATAATAATAATAATAAATTAATAATAATAAATTAACTAGATTAATTGTTATAAAATTAATTTATTGAGAGAAATTATTATATTTATTTTTTTTTTTTTATTATTATTATTATAAAAGAATTCAGAAAACTAAATGACAAAGTCATGATGAAAAATAAAAAAAGTTGACAATCTATTATATAAAATATTTAAAAATCAATATTAATTTATTTTATGCAAGGGTATAATATAAACTATTTAAATATTTACAGTTTCTGCATCTGTCAGATCCTGATTTTTAAAGAATAAAAAAAAATACAAACACAAAAATGATTACACATTACACATGAATACTGACCTAGCTACAATTTTTGTGCCTAACCTAAAACATAACCTAAATTGTTAGTTATCAGATCAACTGAATGTTAAACTTTAAACAAAAATTAATGATTTTTCAAGTAAGACTAATTAAACTAAATTTACAAATTCAAAATTTAAAATTATTTGTAAATAACTAACTAACAATCTACCTAAAACTTTGAAATAAAAGCAGAAAAGTAAAATAGGGTATAATTATAAGTTGACTGAAAGAGTTCATTTTTTAGTAAAAATTTTATTTAAGGATAAAAAAAGGTAAATGAAGTTAGTAAAGTTTCAAAGTAAATTTCAAAATTAAAAGTAATGAAGTCAAACAAACTTCCAGATTCCATTGGTGACTGATTAGAATGGATTTGCATCTATCAAAGTCTTCAATGCCTGTCAGATCCTGAATTAATATTTATTAAAATTTTTTGTCATTAAGTATTTGCAATTATTTCATTTTATTACTTCATACTTTTTTATATGATGAAAAAAACTTTAAATTTAATTTGAAATAAATATCATAAATTAATAAAATTAAGTTCATAAATTGATTTTTCTATAAAAAATAAATCTCCATACTACATTATTTACTACAACATTTATTTTTTATTATAAAGAACAAAGAGGACAACACAACACAGAAAAGTTTCACTGAGTAATGTTTTATAAAAAAAAAACTCAACTCTGAATTTTTTAAAATAAAACAAACAAAAATGAATGATAGTTAAAAGTTATAATAAATAAATAAAAAATTATAATATAAATATTAATATAATAATAATGACTTGACATTTTTTTTCATTCACTCAAGCAACATAAAATCAGCATGATTCATGGAATGACATTTGAATTGGAAACATTGGCCACATCAAATGGAACGAAAAATTGAAAATTATTAAAATTTAAGGAAGAAAAATTAAATGAAACTTGAAATTGGAGCAGTTTGTCCATTTGTTCGGCATTTAACTCTTCTCCGCCGGTCGCCATTTTAAATTTTATTTTGATTTTAATTTTTAAACAACGAAAACTGATGAAGCCCTTCACATCAACGAAAACGAAATACTTGAAATCATACACTTGGAACTTCAATGAAAGACACACTTTATAAATTCAATCTTATTCTGTTTCTCTATTATTACTCAAAATTTGAATTCATCTAATACAACTTTATTATTTTGTTTATTCAACCTTTCATTTTCAATAACCGCGAATTCTCATTCATACACTAGTCACCATACCTATATACACGAGCAAGTTTACTACTTTATTCCCTAACTTCAGAGCTTTTGTTTAAGTAGATGAGTTTCTGGGCCTGGAAAATAGAAATAAAATATAGATAGTATAGAGGTTGCCATTTATCTTTGTTGTAGTCTCGATTTTACTTTTTTTTGACACACCATTCAAATGGCGTAGTTTCAACTTTCTCTCCAGAAGTTCAAGGAATTCAATGATCTCATTTCACTGAACTATAAAAATTTTATTTGATTCGCCGGCTGTCTTGCTGGCAATTTGGAAAAGGTCGATATTTATAAGGATTATCGGGGCCACCCAGAAAGAGTTTGGTGAGGCCCAAAGTCGGTGACTATTTTGTTCATCACCGTATTTCCTGATTTTGGCATTAAGTCAATAACCTATTCGCCTGCCAAACGTTTCCATAATTAGTTGTCCCAACTCGCGACCATGATCTTTGTGGCCCTGCAAATCTTGTTGCCCGAGGCAATTTGCCTTGTCTGCCTCCCTCTGGGCAACTCAATAATAATTTCATTTTTGAAACTTACTACGACCTCGTGTTGACTGGAACCGAATTTATCATGAAATGAAACCACGCAGCTTACAAACAAAATCATAAATTCCAAAAGTGGAGCGAGAAAATACTGACCAGACAGCAGATTAACTTTCGGTACGAGTCTTTAAAATCAGATTTTGACGCATTAGACAGAAAAAAATAGTACATACAGTTAGTTGAGATTTTTATAAAATTGGAGAAATAGAAAGTTTTAAGTCGAAAAAAGTCAGAAAAGATTATATAAATTTTTGTATAGCTTAGTAAAGCTAGAATTGAAAACAATTTCAGTTTATGCTCCTAACTTGTAGAGTAGATTAGTTTCAATTTAGACATAATTACAAAATAATGACGAATTACTTTTAAACATTTTGAATAATAACTTGCAATAAGAATAAATCTTAAAATTTGTAATGTCGGATGGAATTGTAAAAAATTGAAATAAAATTCACGAGTAAATAAAATACACTGTCTACGTTTCATCACGAAATATGACGTAATGATTTTCAAAAAGGACCAATCGAAATAAAGTCTTCAACGAATAATGACAGATTAAAACAAACAAATAAATAAAATGAAATTTAGAATTTAGAATTACTCGTGAAAGTGAAAGGGGACGATGTAGGCACTTTATCATCATCGTAACGCGACGATCTTTAGCGTTGGAAATATTAATAACTTAACAGATAAATTAATATATAAATAAATTATGTAATTAATTAATTGTAGAAAGTGTAGTTCTTATTAAATTAACCAGTGTATGTAACCGAAGCATCAACCAATAAACATAGACAGTAAGAAATATAGTATTCATTTAAACATTAATCCATCAATCCATCAATCCATCAATCAATCAATCAATCAATCAATCAATCAATCAATCAATCAATCAATCAATCAATCAATCAATCAATCAATCAATCAATCAATCAATCAATCAATCAATCAATCAATCAATCAATCAATCAATCAATCAATCAACCAATCAATCAATCAATCAATCAATCAATCAATCAATCAACCAACCAACCAACCAACCAGTCAGTCAGTCAGTCAGTCAGTCAATCAATCAATCAATCAATCAATCAATCAAATTAAAAATTTAAATTAAGTGATGATTCATTTACTACTGAAAGATTATAAAATTAATTGAAGATTACCCAATGGCATCTGAAAACTATATTCAAACAAAACTGAGAGGCACTTTTAGCGCGATTTGAAAAAACAGAAGAACGACAAATTTTACGAACATAAAAATGGTGATGATGACGACCTTGAGTTAATGATGATGATGATGGTGATAATGATAATGATTATAATAATAATAATAATAATAATAATAATAATAATAATAATAATAATAATAATAATAACAATAATGATAGAAATAACGATGATGATGGTGAATAGTGATGATGACGACGACGATGACGATGATGGTGGTGGTGATAGATGAAAATGTAAAAAATAGCAAGGGTGATGATGGTAATGATGGTGATGGTAATGATGATGATAGTAATGATGATGGTGATGGTAATGATGATTTGTTATAGGAATTAAAGGAGACAACAATAAACAATAATTACAACAACAATAACAACAACAAGAGTAATAACAATAACAACAACAACAACAGTAATAATAAAAATGAAGAGAAGAAACAATCACAATAATATAATCATAATAATTTAGCTGGAATAATTAAAAATTATTTGCAGTGCAGTAATTAATTTGGCAAGGCAATTTTCATGCAAATTATAAGAACACACACACACACACACACACACACACACACACACACACACACACACACACACACACACACACACACACACACACACACACACACACACAAACACACACACACGCACACAGAAACACACAAACAAATACAGAAATACACAGGCAGACAAACACATACATACAAACAAACACAGAAATATACAGGCAGACAAGCACATACATACACAGAAATACACAGGCAGACAAACACACACACACACATACACAGACGGACGCACGCACGTCGCAACAAATATAACATCCAAATATTTTGGAATGTTTTGACAATTTCAAAATCTGAACCACCGACTATAATATTATTGTTAAGAAGAAGAAGAAGAATATATATATATATACATATACATATATATATATATACTTACATATACTTAAATACACTTATACATACATATGTATCTAGTTGCATATAAATATATAAACATATCAATACATACACAAGTACCCGAAGTGTGAAAATTTACAAATGTTGAACTGGGGCCAACCAGCATAAAATTTAAGGACTTCAATACAGTTGGTCATTCCTACACTACCATTTTTCCACTTTACTAATGTCGCCAGAAAACGTCATCATTATCATCATCATCATCATGACGATCATCATCATCGTCATCATGAAAACCTCCATCATCATCATCATCACCATGTTCGTTGATTGACATTTTTCCACCAGTTACTCTCTTTCTACCTCAAACATCCATGTTTGTAGTAGTAGTAGTAGTAGTAGTTGTTGTTGTTGTGGCTGTTGTAGTTGTTGTGGCTGTTTTAGTTGTTGTGGCTGTTGTAGTTGTTGTGGCTGTTGTAGTTTTGGTCGTTGTTTGGCCTCCATCAACAATTTCTACTGCCCCTCCATTGTTGAATCTCGTTAAGCATTCGTAGCCACCTTCAACTTTAATGCTGCCACTAGCTTTACTGCAACCGCAACCGTTACCACCACCGCCACTACTACATTTGTGGTCGTCGTCTCGTTGAGCGTTAACATCATCAGGATCATCAGCCACACTTTTCTTAGCATCTTTACCGTCGCTTTGATCTCCAGAAATATTTTTCTCAACGTTATCATTATTATCTTTGGCAATAACAAGTTCCGTTTCCGGCTTAGAGTAAACAACTTCCGGCAGTTCTCTTCCGGTGACGTACATTGTGAACTTCCGGGCGCAATCGATGGTGTCCAGAAGGTTCTTGGCGTCCACGGCGATCACGTGAGCGGCCTGCAACATCTGTTTCCGGTACTGAAAATCGATGACGGTTGATCTGTTGGCGTCTGCCAGCTTCGTGTGCTTCACCAGGTTGCTCATGTCGGAGATCAACAACTTTCGCGCCATTTTCACCTGGAAGGAAGAATTTAATGGAGATGGAGGTGCCATTGACGACGCAGTAAATGAATGAATGAACGAATGGATGAATAAATGAATGAATGGATAGATGAATGAACGAATGAATGAATATATAAACGAATGAATGAATGAATAAATGAATGAATGGATGAATGGACGAATAAATAAATGAATATATGGACAAATGAATGAATGAATGAATGAATAAAAACTTCTTCAATGGCTTCAGGTAAAAGAGCGGTGATGCCAGCATCAACTGCTTCAATCAGCTGTTTCAAACTTGTACCAACAGACTGCATGATGATGATAATGAGGATGCTGATGAGGGTGATGACATATTTGATGAAAATGATAATGATGTTGTTGTTGTTGTTGATGATGTTGTTGTTAATGATGATGATGTTGTCGATGATGATAGCAAAACTGGTTAAAACTGGTTTATAAATAGAATAAGGCATTTGACTAAAAAAATGTCGGAAAAAATACAACTACTAGCACTACTGCTACTAATACTTCTACTACTACTACTACTACTACTACTACTACTACTACTACTACTACTACTACTACTACTACTACTACTTCTACCACCACTACTACCAGTGCCAGATTTATGGTAGGGCAGGTGCCCAGGGACTGCTCAGGGCCTCCACACAAAAGGGGCCCCCCAAAAGAGATACAAGATAAAAGATAGATACAGGATAGATACAAGATAGTAGTTTAAAATAGGATTCATTCGCTATTTCTCTCACAACGTATTGAATATGATGATGATAAAAGAGACTTAATTGTTTCGAAAGTGTTCAGAACTAAATTGACTAGCGATAAATTAAAAGTATCATAAAATTTTACAATAAAGAAATTTCAAAAGATTTTATTCATAGTTCAAAGTTCGCTTTTTAGATTCAATTGCAGACATTGATCATATTTGTGCTAATTTTAAAACCTTTCGACTTTATCAAATTTCCTTTCTGCTGAATTATTTCTACCTTTGTTCATTTCATGACTCATTCGTTCATTCATTCATTAATAAAAAATAATAATAATAATTATACTACTACTACTACTACTACTACTACTACTACTACTACTACTACTACCACTACTACCACTACCACTACCACTACTACTACTACTACTACTACTACTACTACTACTACTACTACTACTACTACTACTACTACTACTACTACTACTACTAATATTACTATATTACTACTACCACTACCACTACTACTACTACTAATAATAATAATAGTATTAATAATAATAATTTATTCTAATCCCTGTAACAGTGATTATAAGAATGATAAATAATAATTGATGGCGTGAACTGCGATTATCTCATAATTACAACCAATATCTTCCTGCAAAATTATATCTACCTTTGTTCATGACTCACTCGTTTAGCCATTAATTCATTCATTCATTCATTCATTCATTCATTCATTCATTCATTCATTCATTCATTCATTCATTTATTCATTTATTTATTCATTTATTTATTTATTTATTCATTTATTTATTTATTTATTCATTTATTTATTCATTTATTTATTCGTTTATTTATTCATTCACTCCTTCGACTGCTTGTTTGTTCATTCATTTGTTTGCTTGACTGTTCATCCGTTCGTTTGTTCATTCCCTCAGATGTTCAGCCGATATTTTGTGTTTCTTCAACCAACCAACCAATCAATCAATCATTTCATTTTAAAATTAATCAATAAACCAACCAATCAATCAAACCGTCGGCTATTCAACAAATCAATTAACAACTACTCAACACAACAACAGCCAACTGACGAATCAAACCAACCGAACAGTCAACCAATCAAACCATCAAAAAACAAATTAATTAATCGATTAATTATTCAATCAATCATTTAATCGATCAATCAATCAGCCAACCAACCAACCAACCAGCCAACCAATCAGCTAATCAACCAACCAACCGACCAGCCAGCCAACCAACCAACCAACCAACCGACCAACCAACCAACCAACCAGCCAACCGACCGACCAACCATCCAACCAACCAGCCAGTCAGCCAGCCGACCAAACAATCAACCAACCAACCGACCGACCAACCAACCACCCAGTCAGCCAACCGACCAACCATAGATAGCTCTGCATAGGCCTTATTATAATTCCTATCATTGGCGGCAGTCGTCAGTGACATAATCGACCTGACCAATAGGGTTGTCGATTCGTAGATGAAGTCATTCGTTCTGTCCAATGGCAGGTCTCGAAACACTTGATCAGGTATGTACGTTCGGATTGGTCGAGGCTGTTATGATGATGATATTGTGGCGATGATGATGATGATGATGTGGCGGTGGGTGGTGGTGATGATGTGGTGGTGGTGGTGGCGTGAGAAAGTTTGACAGATTAAAAATGCTGATGATGATGATATGGGTACCGCTTCCAAATAACCAAACCATCAGCTAACGAATTTAAACAACTGACACCATAACGAATAAATGAATGAAACAAAAAATGAATAAACAGATAGATTGAACGAATAAATAGACAAAATATATAAACAAACAAACAAATAAACAAACAATAAGTTTTAACAATACTAAGACTACTGTTCAATTATTTATCAACCGACCAGATGATTCTGAGCTCCGTACGTACCTGCAGCAAAAAATAAAAAAAACCCACAATGGTAGTAGAAACAGTTCAAATAATGGAAACTCTTTACATTTTTTTGCCAAAAGTCAAACAAACAAAAAATGAAAAAGACGAAAATATGACAAAATAGAATAAAATATAAAATCGGTAAAGTATTTTAGGATGCTCGCCATTTCATTTCCATTTATTTTATTTTATTTCATTTTATTTTATTTTATTTCATTTTATTTCATTTTATTTCAGTTAAGTACTCCATATTACCAATCGACTCAACGCCAGTGCCTAACTGTAAGAATTAATAAATTAATAAAATAATTAATTAATTACTAAATTATAACAGCGTAGAACCATAAGAAGCTATCATTACGTGCAGATGAGCCAATCAATTTGATTTGACGATTTGTTTTCTTTTTATTTCGCCGTTATATCGAAATGAAATACCCAGAACTAGAGACAGAAGACCGGTCTAAAAACGGTTGCGATACATTCGAGTTTCCGTCTTCCGTCGCAATAGACAGCTTACGAGTTAGTCAAATCTCGTTGTAAAGATGGTCTCAGACCAAATAAAATTCACAAGCGATAAGTTAAAGTGTAAATAATTTATAATAATAATTATAATAATACTAACAAATAATAACAACAATAATTACAATAATAATAATACTACTACTAACAATAATAATAATAATAAGTATTAAAGGAACGAACCTTGATTGGCTGGAATCTGTAAATGAATGAATGAATGAATAAATAAATGAATGAATGAATAAATGAATGAAAGAATGAATGAATGAATAAATGAATGAATGAATAAATGAATGAAAGAATGAATGATGCCATAATAAGATAATGATTAAATATACAATTAACATAGTCTGGCAATTAATATATATTTTTGTAAACAATTAATTAATTCATTCATTCATTCAATCCTTAATTATTGAGATAATTGTTGATTAATTAGTCGAAGAATTCGAAAATTAATTGAGTAATTAAATAAAGGATCTACTAGTCTGTCAGTTTAGTTGGTTGGTCTATCATTCGATCATCCATTCATCGTTCATTTGTTCATTCATTCATTCAATCAATCATTCATTCCTTCTTTTGCTCATTCATTCATTCGTTCGTTCATTCATTCATTCACTCGTTTATTCATTAATTTATTCAATCAACCATATTCAACCAATTATACAATCTATTTCCATTCATTCAATTAATAATCATTCAATCATATTTATTCATATAATCAATTAACCATCATTCAGTCAACCAATCAACCAGCCAATCAATCAACCACCTAACCAATCAACCAGCCAACCAATCAACCAGCCAGCCAACCAACCTGTGTGCCATGAAAATTTAACCAGGCGTTGTCTTTGGTGCTTTCTATCGTTTGATTCGTCAATACGTCAAATTGTTGTTGTTGATGTTGTTGTTGATGATGTTGTTGTTGATGTTGTTGTTGATGTTGTTGTTGATGTTGTTGATATTGTTGTTGATGTTGCAGGTGATACATGGTCATACGATTATATGGAGGTACCTTAAATGTTCGAAAAATAATATTTGTTGAGGCAAGTGCTGGATGGATGGATTTGAGGACGAGGAATTGAAATAAACAAATAAGTCATCTCTCGAATTCTTGTGTTCATTCAAGTCTTCAATCATTAACTCTCAGGTTCGTTCTTTCATTCATTTTTTTATTCATTCATTTTTTTTATTCATTCATTCGTTCATTCATTCATTCATCTAACCAATTACTGTATAAGCACATTCAATAATTCATTTAAATATTCGTTTATTTATT
>NW_008704903.1:0-2500 GCF_000326865.2 Helobdella robusta | reverse complement strand
AATGAATGAATGAATGAATAAATGACTGGTTAAGTATATAACATAATTAGTGAATTAGTGATTGAGCAAACAAGTGATTGAGTCAATAATAAATTAATGATGAATTAGTAAATGTTTGATTGAAAACGTGAGTAAATTAGTGAATGAATAAACGGGTGAATGAATAAATGAGTGAATGAATGATTGATTGAATGAATGAATGAGTGAAGGACTGAGTGGAGGAACGGGTGATGAAATGGTAATCATCATCAAGAGCACCCACCGAACATCCAGACGTCACTGGCAGTTGTGAACCTCCTGTAGTTGATCGACTCGGGAGCCATCCATTTGATCGGCAGCTTGCCGACCCTGGAGGCTGTGTGGGTGGTTAGTCGGTCGGTTGGTTGGTCGGTCGGTTGGTTGGTTGGTTGGGTTAGGAACCAACCAACCAGCCAGTCAACCAACCAACCAGCCAGCCAACCAACCAACCAGCCAACTAACCAACCAACCAACCTGTATAATAATTCTCATCCATCAGCATCCTAGAAAGACCAAAATCTGCTAACTTGACGCAATCAACGGAGGAAACTAATACGTTACGGGCCGCAATATCCCTGGTGAGGAGGGAGGGCGATAATGAGGACGTTTACTCATTCACTCACTCACTCATTTATTTATTTATTTATTCATTCATTCATTCATTCATTCATTCATTCTTTTATTCATTCACTCATTTATGCATTCACTCATTCATTCATTCATCCATCTACTCATTCATTCACTCATTCACTCACTCGCTCATTCCCCAAACCATCACCGGCTGACCGACTGACTAACTAACTGACTAAGTGACTGACTGACCGGTGTACGAAGTGTTTCGATTCGAGGTAGGACATGGCAGTGCTGAGCTGGTAGCAGTAGAGCAGGAGCATCAGGTAGTCGATGCCGCTGCTGTTCTGCTGCAGGAAGTTCCTCATCTGCACGAGGTCAAAAGAAGTTGAAAATTTTAAAGGTTAGAGGTCATTCAAGGTCATTCTCTCTTAAAACACTTTCTACAAGAGTGTCAGTGGCAGACGCGAAGCACCCAAACATACGCATCACCACAAATGTTGTCCAGGGTAAGTGGGAATCTTCTTGCTTTCGAACCAGGCAATTTTGAATGGTGAGCCAATATTGGCGACGTCGTTGTCATCTTTATCATTACCATCATTATCACCATCATCATCATCATCATCAACTTCACCTCGCCAAGTTCGGCAAGTTCCATGACGATTTGAACGGGGTAGGTTGAGCAGATGCCAATTAATTGGGTGATGTGAGGGTGACTGAACTGTTCCATTATGTCTGTGCGTGCGTGTGTGTGTGTGTGTGTGTGTGATGGAATGATTTGTAATATTACATGTGTTGTGTAAATGTGTGTGTGTTGATTAATTGATTGAGTGATTGAGTGATCGATTGATTGATTAATCGATGGGTTAAATGATCGATTGAGTGATCGATGGATTGATTAATTAATAGGTTAATTTTTTTAATTGAATGATTGATCAACACTGACAAGCTTCAGCGAGCAACTTCTCAGCGTTGTCACTGTCAGCTTCGAGTTTGCACGTCTTGATGGCGACCTGCCTACAGTTGCCCTCCTATCCCGGCGAGGAACATTCGAGATGTGGTCAGTCAACCGTGCAAGGAATTAATGAACCGTTGAATTAACAATACCAATTGACAGGTCAAAAGGTTGTTTGGTATGAAAGAATTATCAGATGAATGAATGAAGTAAAATGTAACTATTTGGAATAATAATTAGTTAATTATTATTCGTCCAATCAATCCATCAATCTGCCAACCAGACAAACGACCAACCAACCATTCATCCAACCAACCAGCCATTCCAACAACCATTTAACCAACCAAACAGCCAACCAACCAACTACTCAACCAACCAACCAGCCAACCAACCAACCAACCAACCAGCCAACCAACCAGCCAACCAACCAACCAACCAGCCAACCAACCACTCAATCAACCATTCAGCCAACCAACCATTCAGCCAACCAACCAGCCAACCAACCAACCATCCAGCCAACCAACCACTCAACCAACCAACCAACCAGCCAACCAACCAACCAACCATCCCACTCACCTTGTCAGTGTATAAACCCCTGAAGACATCTCCAAACTGACCAACGCCGAGAATGTCCTGCATTTCAAGATTCCTCCTATCTATCTCCAGTCTCTTGTCTTAATGTTATCATCATCATCATCATCGTTTTGGTTGTTGATATTAATTATTATCATGATTGATATAATGATGATCGATTGATTAATATAATGATGATGATGATTAAATTCCCAAAAAATGATATCAACTAAAATGATGAAGATGGCGGGGATGGTGAAGACGGTGATGATGAACATGAGGATGATGATGATGAGGATAATGATGAAGAGGATGATGAAGACGATGGTGATTAAAGAATAAATTGAAAGAATCTTCTAACGTGTTTCAGCAATATATCCTCGC
>NW_008704902.1:8931919-8940321 GCF_000326865.2 Helobdella robusta | reverse complement strand
TCATCATCGTCATCATCATCGTCATCATCATCGTCATCATCAGCACTTTCATCGTCGTCATGGGACATCAATGATAAAATTTTTTTGCCAACATCAGTTTTTAAATGAACATCGCGACTCCACAATAACATTAAATGAACATTTTCTCTATTCAAACTCATTTTTCATCACATTCATAACAGTAATCTCAAACCACAAACATCACCACCAACCTCACCACCAATCTCACCACAAACATCACCACCAACCTCACCACCAACATCACCACCTACCTCACCACCACCATCATCACCAACGTCCTCTTACTCCATTTTTTTGACAAATTTTAACGGCCACATCTTTCTCCATCATCAACTCTACATTATTTTTTGCAGTACTATATTAATTACATTATTCGAAACTAAATCGTTGTTATCATCATCAATCAATATCATCATCATCCATCCATCAGTCGTCATCATCCATACAATCCAACATCATTTTCACCAGCAACATCATCATCAAAGCTCGGGCGAACAACTGAGATAACATACAAACCGTAAAATGGAACGAATTTCAAAAGACTATCAAAAATGTTCAATTTTTAAACCAAAATAAATGTTCAAAAAGTGAAAAATTTCTTACGGTATAGAAACTAAAATTTTAAATTGAACGATAAAATCAAAATGCTAAAACAAAATTAAAATAAAAAGTAAGACACTTTTTCACCATAAAAAATTCAAGTTAAGTTTTGAAAATTCCCAGTGTAGAAGCATGACCACCGTCGAAAGGCAACGAGTTCCAAGGACTCACAGCGCGGCTCAAATGAAAGTATTTTCTGCAGCCCTTTTTTGCCAATCGAGCACATAAACTGGAGGGGCAACCTCCCATGTTGGCTTCTGCACGACGGTTCAACTGAGGACAAATTGCCGGGTCTGACGTACCCTGAAGAATTTTACACGCCAGAATTAAGTCACCTCTGCGTCTGCGATAGTCAGGAGAATGAAGAAAAATTTACTTTTAATAATTTTGAGTGGTAGTCTTAATTCTTGCAAGGCAGGCCGAGGTATTTTTATAGCTCATCTTTGGACTTTTTCTAATTCGTTCATTGAACGTTCTCTAAATGGACATCAAACATGGACTGAAATTTCCAGACGTGAGCGGGCCAATGGTTTGTAGATAAAAGTGGATGCGTCGATAGACCTGCTGCTCAACTTCCAGCTAGCATTCCTCCAAACATGCAAGTAGATTTTATTATTGGCATCGCGACGAGCTCTTTGAATGGAAAGTAACTGTCTTTAACCATATTTTTATCATATTTTATAAAATCAACATCGGCACTACCTTAATCCCCATTAATACAACGGTCAAGACCATCGTCATTATCACCATCGTCATCATATTCTTGCATGACGATCATCACCTTTATGACAAACAACACCATCAAACTGACCAACATCATCTCTAGCATGGTCCTCTCTAGCCAGCCACATCACCATCATCATCAGCACACCTTTATTGACATCCTCATCACCATCATCAACACCATCATTATCATCATCCCTTCACCAACAGGATCATTACCACAACCATCATCCAGGAACTCATAAGTTCATACAAAGCTTTCAACCATCCCAACCCCCCTCATTCTCACCATTATCACGATAACCATCATCATCATCATCACTAAAATTGTCACCATCATCTTCTTCTCCACAATCAGCATCATCATCATCCCCATCACCTTTCTACCTCGCAAAAACATTCATACGTCCCAACAAAGCTATCAGCCGACCCCGACTCACCTTAACCGTGATTTATGGCGCTAATCGCAAGGGCGCGTTTTTAATCCGCCATAACGCTTACGTCATAACATTGTGTATCACGTGGTCGGCATGCTGGCTTATGATTGGTCTTCGGGTTATTATTGATTGCCTCTTTTGTTTTTATGATCGTTGGCTTTGCAGTTTTATGGTTGTTGATGTTGTTGCAGTAGTAGTAGTGGTAGTTGTAGTAGTAGTAGTAGTAGTTGTAGTAGTAGTTGTAGTAGTTGTAGTAGTAGTAGTAGTAGTAGTAGTTGAGGTTCCTTGTTGTTGTCGTTGTAGCGTGGATGTTTGTGGCGTTAGTTCAATTCATGTGCTTGTGGGTATGATATCCTGGCTGTTGTTCTATTTGGGTTTCGTTGATTTATTGTTTTGTTGGATGGGATAAACTATTATTATTATTACTATTATTACTATCATTACAATTATTATTATTATTATTATATTGTTGTTTTTGTTGTTTATGAATGTGTTGTTATTGTTCTGTAGTTGTTGATGATGATGTTATAAAATTTTGTTGTTGTTACTGTCGTTGTTGTTTTTCTTTATCAACTCTGGTTTGATTTATCCAATCACATTATTTGAATGACCCTCTATGGTTACTGACAAAAAATTAATAAACAGATTTTCAATTCATTCAATTTGAACGTGTAATAGCCCTAAATGAAAAGCTGGAATAACGAAGGCTGAACGGAACACAAAATTGCATCAGTTTATTTCCTTCATGGTATTTATCACCAAGATAAGCAAGAGAGAGAGAGATGAAACACACATTGTCACTTGGTGGCTTATATTTTTTATTTGTTTGTCCATATTGCCTACGATGGTTCAAAGGTTGTTTGATGAATGGGCTGCTTGATTGCCGTTCTTGTAGTTGTTTGCTGGCTTGTGAGTTTGTGCGTCTGCGTATGTTTGTGTATGTGTTTGTTTGTTTGTTTGTGTGTTTGTTTGTGTTTGTTTGTGTGTTTGTTTGTTTGTTTGTGTGTTTTTTTGTGTTTGTTTGTGAGTTTTTTTGTGTTTGTTTGTTTTTGTGTTTGTTTGTTTGTGTGATTGCCCAAGTTTGTTTGTTAGTTTGTGTGCGTCTGTGTATGTTTGTTTGTGTGTGTTTGCGTATGTATGTTTGTTTGTTTCATGTGTGTGTGTGTTTGTGTGTGTGTAAAAATGTTTGTTCGTGTGTCTACTGGTTTGTATGTTTAAATACAGATTTGTTTGTTTTCAACTATAGAAGTATAATTTTCCACGTTACTGTCATCATACAGCATTATAGCAAACAAAATAGAAAATTAATTATATAATAATAAATGACAAACTTTGTTAGGTGATAAACATTTTTATTTTGGCGTTCATAGATGTCGTGTTATGAAAAATGATCACAACTCACAACAAGACAAATACTGATACCAGCTCTCAACACAATATTTATCATCTTTGTTACGGTATACATCTCCCACATGAATTGTCTGAAAAATGTAATACCCTTACTAAAATCAATTGATAATACATACAACCGAAACGCCATTCAATAGCCCCGGTGAAAAAATGTACAAACAATTAGATAGAATCGCCATGGGCTCCCCACTCGAAGTAATTTCAGCCAGTTTCTACGTTGGAAACTTAGAAAAACAAACCTTCCACAAAATCATGAACTAAACCCTAAATTAATACAACATACTTCGACGATATCTTTGTTGCGTACGACAACCCTGACTAAATTAAAAATCTTCTTTCTACTCTTAATAAATCTAAAATAAAATTTACTTTAGAATTTGAAAACCAAAAGACTTTACCATTTTTGGATGCAATAATCAATCGAGGTGAAAACTGCTTTAAAACAACGGTCCATGTGAAAGAAACAAACAAAGGGATATTTCTAAATGGAATAAGTGACGCAACTAAAATATATAAACTCAGCTCATTTGTAAATAGAGCATTCACACACTCTACTTCAATAAACGATCGCGAAGCAGAATTAATTAGTCACCAAAGTTCTAGCCTACAAGAACTACAAAACAGCTGCCCTCCAAGATATCATCAACCGTAAACAACAACAATAAACAAGGCAAAAAAATACTTTTCTACTACAGAAACTACATTTCATCTGCATTTAAAACAGACAAAACTGTTCTAAAGAAAATTATATTCAAAAACTTGACGCCAAGAAATAGAGACGATAGAGTAAACCGGAGACTTTATTACCAAAAGGCAAAAACGGCAAACCTGATAACAAAAATAATTGCACGCCTCCCCAAAATTTAACCCTGGAAAGAAATCACCTAATATTTGAGTTTAAATACTTTCTTGACGGATGCACTCGTCAGCAACACTCATCTATTGGAGTGACAACTACATCCCAATCTCGTCGCCTTACTTTGCACAAAACAGAATGAGCCATTTGAACTCATCTGAAAACCATACATCAAACAATCCCATCACGAGGGATATTAGTACACTATACTAATATAATATACTGTAGCAAGAACCATATCCATCAAAGAATTACAGAAGCGATCTTTATTTATCATAGACATCAATAAAGAATAGCAACACCATTACCGACCAAATACCCACACATGCAACTTCAATAACCCGTCAAATTCTTGACAACAACACCAAAATAATTTATCAAAACACTAACACAATACATCTAAAAATTTAAAAAAATATCAATAAACCCCAAATAAACATCTAATAAAGAATGATAACATCATCGCCAACTCGACGCCTTAATTCTAACTTCAATAACAAGTTGAACAAAGGAATGACAACAACAAAGATGAAGAATACGACACCAACTAAGCAATTTACTTTGCTAAAGTACTAACTTTGCTTTGTTTAAAGAAACTATATAAACCAATCCTGCACTGAAGACGATTTGTGTTTGTGAAAAATCGAAATAAGATCTATCTGCATGATAAGTTTGGATAACAACTGTTTTATTAAATTTTCATGGTGAACTTGGATAATAATTCTATTTTCAATAAATTAAAGGATTTCCAAAAATTCTAGTAAGAAAAATTGAAAAAACAAACTTTAAACCGATTAATGTCAACAACTCGGTAGAATTTATACAATACTGTATAAAATATCGTCTTATCCAACAAATATATATATATATATATATATATATATATATATAAATGAATAAATATTAAATATGTATAAATTGATATTTTTATAAAACCAATATATATATATTAATTTGATACATATCAACTTCATATTCTACTGTAATAGAACGTGAGTATATTTTTAATGTTCAAATTTTTACCAGCTCTAATGACGATGTCTCATCTTTAAGTTGTACCTAGAGTATGTAATAGAAAAAAACATTATCAATGACGATATTGTTTTATATACACAGTTGCACTTTTATAACATTTTTATTACTTTGTCGTTGTTGTTGTTGCTGCTGCTGTTGTTGCTGCTGTTGTTGTTGCTGTTGTTGAGGTTGTTGTACTTGTTGTTATTGTCTTTGTGTGTTTGTAATTATTTTGTTAATATTTAATACTTACCGACCTACCTACCTATCTACTTAGCAAGGCAAACAAGACAATTGTATGTCGCTTCGTTGTCTCATCGTGTGATCTTAATTATACGTTGCACTTCCTCTAGTCATATATATTTCCTTCCTTCTTTCGTTCATGTTCATTTGTTTTACTGATTTTTTTTGATTGTTCTTTCATTTGTTCATTCATTCAATTATCCATCATTGAATTAATTAACTAATTAATTAATTAATTAATTAGTTCAATCAATCAAACTATTCATTTATTTATTCATGAGTGCATGCAAGTGTGTGTTTGAGTGTGTCGTGTGGTGTTGAGTTATATTTGTACCATTCTGTGTGAGTTTTATTAAGAATATATAGTAATATATAGTGGAAAATTAAAAGTTTGCTTACAAGTTTTTTATTTTGAATCAAAATATATTTTTGCTCAACAAATGCTTCATCCATCCAGTACATACATTCGTCACATGTTAAAAATAAATTCAAAATAATTGAGAGATTCAAAACATCTGACACTTCCCGCAAGATGTAGTTTCGAAAGAAAAAGTTGAAAATGATTGTGAGATCGTTGAAGTTATTCAATTTTACATCGGGAGATGTTGTGCAAAACAAACAAGCAACACGTTAATGAGAAGTGGCCAATCTATCAAATAACTTTCAATGTGAACATCTAAAAATGAATTAGTGCATGGCTGAATGCATTGATGAATGAATCGATCGATATGTTGAGAGGATGAATGCATGGCGCCTGCTAGGAAGATGGATGGATGAATTTATGAATAAATAGATGAATCGATGGATGGATGGATGGATGGATGGATGGATGGATGGATGGATGGATGGATGGATGGATGGATGGATGGATGGATGGATGGATGGATGGATGGATGGACGGACGGACGGAGGGATGGACGGATGGATAGTTCCAATGAACAAATCTTACACCTGTCTAATATAAATGTTGTCATCATCAAGACATACAACACCAACTAAAATAACATACACATAAACAACATCGACATAGACATCATCAACATCATCAACCTACAAACACCAACAGAAACTGCAACATAAACGACTTTGAGAAACCACACTGAAAATAAAAACCAACATCATTAACAGAACTTTACCTCAAACTCCATTGGCATAAAACACGACAATGTGAACGAATAATTGACTGCAGAAACTGTGCAATAATAATCTGAGGACACGCAACCGAGTAGCAACAAATGAAAACCAACTAAACATTACATCACCACAACACAACCACATCAACGTAATCACAATACACCTTAAAGCAATCCAACATCAGCATAAATAGCATCGTTAAAATATACCTTTGAATAAAGCCGAATAACAAAACACCTTCAAAAAAAATCAACAACGTCAACAAAAACTTCTGAGCAACGTTTAAGCAGCGACAGAAATGTTGTACATTAATCGATCAATACTTACTTAACATGCTCTCTGTAGCGCAGTTGAGTCTCTGCGTTTGTAAGTTAAGTTCTTACGTCACGGGATGCCTTTGCTCGTCTGCTTGTACACTCCACACACTGCTTACACACTCCACACACAGTTCACACACTCCACACACAGTTCACACACTCCACACACTGCATACACACAGTTTACACATTCCACACACTGCATACACACTCCACACACAGTTCACACACTGCATACACACAGTTCACACATTCCACACACTGCATACACACTGCATACACACTGCATACACACTCCACACACAGTTCACACACTCCACATACTGCATACAAACAGTTCACACATTCCACACACTGCATACACACTCCACACACTGCTCACACACTCCACACACTGCATACACACTCCACATACTGCTTACACACTCCACACACAGTTCACACATTCCACACACTGCATACACATTCCACACACAGTTCACACATTCCACACATTACTTTCACACTTCCAATCACAAAATGTAGTTAACTAAATTAATAAGTTGCTTGAATGTCAAGAGAGATCACTAAACTAAAAGAAAGTGAAACTTGCAAACGTTCCAAAGCACCAGCTGCCCAAATGTCACTAACTGTTCAATTTAAACATTAAACATTTATTTCTTTCTATATGTATTATTTTATATACTTATATAATTTTTTATTCAAGTTTTCAGTTCATATTATATATATATGTAATATATATATATAATATATATATATATTATTCTAAAATTTGTATAACGCTAATTACAAACAAATGTTTCTCAAAAGCACTGTCTAAAAAAACCGTTGAATTGCTACGATAAACCAAATAAAAAAAAAACAAAAACGATTTCAATAATTTCTTGAACGTTGAACGAATTTTCTGTTAGTTCTGGCTGTTTTAGATAACTTGGTAGACTATTCCAAACGGCTGGTCCACTTACTGAGAAACTTCTCTCCACCATTTTCAAGTTGGTTTGGGGCACACATAACAAGTTGCTATCATCAGACCTTAAGCAGACAGTTTTAAAAGACAGTTGTTTCAGTGCATGCATTTTTTTCAAATAAACTGGCGCTATTCCCTTCATACATTTGAACATGATTGTTGATATTTTGAACAAAATTCTTTTTTTGACCACCAACCAGTGCAGTTTCAGAATATCGGGGTAACATGGTCAAACTTTTTTGCACCAACCACGATCTTAGCTGTCCGATTCTGAATTGACTGAAGCACAGATAACGATTTTTCAGGCAAACCATAAAATAGGCTGTTGCAGTAATCCAGTCTAGAATGAATAAACGAATGCATTAAACTTTGAATAACAACTTTTTTGGTTAAGCTTTTGCGGATTATTTTTAATTTTCGCAGTTGTAGGGTTGCAGTACCAGATAAAAACTTGATATGTTCAGTCATTGTCAGCCTAGAATTAAAAATGACACCCAAGTTTGTGGCTTTGAGAATGAAGTTTATATTTGAGCCCTCAATGATAACTGAATTAATTTTATTTCTAGACAGCTGTTGCCAGGTTCCAACCAGAAGAATTTGCATCTTGCTTTGATTGAGCTTAAGACCATTATTTGCCATCCATTTCTCGATCTCGACCAAACATTTACAAAACGATCAAC
>NW_008704902.1:8913637-8931085 GCF_000326865.2 Helobdella robusta | reverse complement strand
ACAAACTGAATAGAATTGTTTTGACTTAGATTCACTTATTAACCGTTTATAAAATGGTTTTACTACTTTTTCGTCTCATTAATCAACCGTTCGTTTCCAAACTGTCAAGCAGTCCCGCAATCACCATTGAATGCTGTTTGAGCCGGATTTTATTTTTCGAACGCCTTCACCGATAAAATTACATA
This sequence comes from Helobdella robusta, assembly GCF_000326865.2. Taxonomy (NCBI): domain Eukaryota; kingdom Metazoa; phylum Annelida; class Clitellata; order Rhynchobdellida; family Glossiphoniidae; genus Helobdella; species Helobdella robusta. Next base: position 8,930,900 of record NW_008704902.1, on the reverse strand, counting down.
GCTGACAAAATTGCTTCAATTATTAACCTAACAACTAACAAAAAGTTTTTAGCCGAAGCAAGTATAAATATTTGTTGGTAAATATTTAATAAATAAAGAAAATTAATCAATAAATAACACCTTTAAATTATGATTTGCTAATAAACTGCTAATATTTGCAGAAAAATGGTAAACATTTGTTGGCACAGCTCCCGTGTCTACCACATTAATATTCATGAGTCACGTGATTGACTTACTCTAACTCAACGACAAGGGTTAAAGTAAAGGGTTCACCTTTCAAAACATTAAATTCACTTTTAAACTTTAGAATTTGACGCCCAGTAAATGCGCTTTTTAATTTTTGCTGTTTTTACTTCTTAGACGACTTCGTACTTTTTCAGAAACACGCGCGTTTTCTGCTCCTTTATTAAACTTGTCCAGAAACCCCGTGACTCTTGAATACTAATGTGATACTACCGGATCTGTTAATGAACGGTGAACATTTTTTGATAATGGGTGTGCATTCGTTAATAAATGACGAACAGAAATGTTACGGCAAGTTGTACAACCGTACAAATTGTGTGCATTTTTCGTTGCGAACTCGTTACTACAATTGTCAGAAGTTGAATAAAGTTTGTTAGCTTGGCAATACTTGGATGACACAAAGTACACACAGTTTCTCTCAATAAATCGGAGATGTTGTAATAATGACGAAACAATAGAGCGGAGTCCTACACAACGACAACGTAAGGTGATGCAAGACAACTTGAGCGGGCCCACACACATTGCAACAACACACAACAACGCAAGAACACGTAACAACAACGCAACACACATTAACGCACAACAACACAACAACGTACGAACACTTGCTATTATGAAAAAGTGACGTTAGGTAAATTTGTATGAAGTCACCAATTCATGAGTTGTTTGTTTACTGATTTCATGCACGTTCGTTGTATGCATGTAAGGCTAATATAAATTAGAAACAATCTATAAATAGAACATTCATATTTTGCGTACATCGTATCTTAGTTAGGATTAATTTCTCATTTTTATTTTTACTGTTTGGAGACATGAATTAGTATCCTAATTATTTTATGTTTCTTGATTTATTATTTGGACTTTTTGCATTACCATTTAGGACCAATTGAAGGCAGCATAAACGCTAATTGGATCCATTTTTATTTCGATTTATCTTTGGTTGCAATGACATAAAATATGTATAAAAAATTGATTTATGCCAACAATTCGGTAGGCTTTACACAGTACTGTATAAATTGTGTTCGGAATTTTTGATCCCGGAGTTTTCGGTCCCAGGTTTCATTTTATAAGAATTTTCGGTCCCGGACTTTTCGGTCTGGAGTTTTCGGTTCCAGATTTCATAATATAGAATTTTCGGTCTTTGAAGTTTTCGGTCCCCTATTTAAAATTTTTACGTAAACGGTAGTTTATTTATACAACGCTATTTACGTGACGTTCCGGAACCAAAAATTTTCCGCAGCTATGAAATCTGGAACCGAATATGTCGAGACAAATTCTTAGATTTGTATAAAACGTGCAGTAATTTATGAAAGCTTTCGAATTACTATATAAATATATATATGTATATATATATATATATATATATATAACACCAGCAAACACAGGTACCAAAGCACGTCCATTTATACACATCTCAAAATATTTGTACTGAAAAGTTAAAGGTGCCCGGATGACGTCATATGATGACGCAAATTTATGCGCACTCTCGCACATACACACACACGCACACATGACATGCACAAACCAACACTCACTTATATAAATATGTAAACGCATATCAACAATTAATATCGCAAGTTTTGCTTTTTTCTACAAATAACAATTTTGGATCAATAAAATAACACAAAGCAAATATTGTTATTTAAGTACATAATCAAATACATTAGAGCACATAAACTGTGCTATCTACTCATCTTAATGCATACACTACGTACACACTCACTTGTACATAAATTAATTAATTACGAAGAATAATATATACTTGTGAATGTAGATATTACTAAAAACGTACTCTCATATTCGTACACTTGCACACAGCACAACACATTTGTACTCACACAAACATAAACACCTGTGGGCAACACACGCACAAACTCGTTAAACGAGGATTGAATACACGTACACAACAACGCACACCAACTTATTCACCTTTATTACCTGTATTAGTTGTTCAGTGAACAGTATCATCACCACCACCATCATCATCGTCCCCGCCACCATCATCATCATCGCTGAACAGCCGAAGTGAACTTTGAAACTTAATGCAACTCATTAGTCAAGCTCTGCTGTGAAAGTCGACGTTCGCCTCACCTAGTACTTACGTACGTAATATACAATTGTATGTATGTATGTATGTATGTATGTATGTATGTATGTATGTATGTATGTATGTATGTATATATGTATGTATGTATGCATGTATGTATATATATTTATTCGTTTGTATATATATATATATATATATTATGTATGTATATAATATATTTATTCGTATATATTATTATGTATGTATATAATATATTTATTCGTTTGTATATATATAATATATATATACAATATATATATTATATATATACCTATGTAAATATACTTATATAAAAATACACTTACATATATTATATTATTAAATATAATAAATATATTCACACGTTTATATATATATATATATATAATATAACACAATACAATATATATATATATATATATATAGGTTTATATATTTATTTAATTTTAAATTACAAATAGCATAACTCTGATGTGTAAAAACTAAAATTACAATAGCCAGGAAAGGAATATATCGCGAATACCCGTCGGACAGAGGTCGTAAAAATGATAAGTTCACTTGTATGGGCGCCTGATAAACAAAGGATAGAAGATTAAATGTCAATAAAAGACTTATTGCCTTTAAATTGTATTAACTAATTAAATCATTAAACGCATTACGATTACCGTAAATTCTTATCAAATGCCCCTAATTAATGACCAAAGCTATCAAAAATAGGAACCCACGACATGTGAATACGCGGGAATCCATGCATCAAACGTTGCATGTGATGGGCAAGAATCTCTGACTTTGAACACAGTCACTGCAACAGTAGCGTTAGGCGCCTTAACCATTTCACTCCGTTTTCAGGAAAAACTTTTCTACAGTTTCTACTTTAGTACGATGGGTAGCTATATCACAAATTTTGAGAAAATTTTTAGGTAAAAGACGCGCTTTGCATGCAAAATTTTGAGGCATGTACATAAAGTATGTTAACTTGAATTTGGAATAACTTTTTATTCAGCAAATAAAAGTTGATAATTAGTTTGTCAAAAAATTGTTAGGACAAATGTTTTGTTTATGTGTGAATAAGCAGCGAATCATAGTCGTTGTCATCATCAATCATAAGTTGAATTCAGAATTTGTTTAAAATGAAATTTCGAAGGTTCTGCTACGGTTAGTGTTGAGGACTGGGTTATGTCAGCGTGTGTATGTGTGCGCGCGTGTGTGTGAATGGTTTTACATATGAGTGATTAATTTTTTTTGACAATGATCAGTTATTGACTGTTGATTCAGTTTGAACTGCCTAATAATGACTGAATACCTCGTTATATTAACAACTATTATTGTATTCCTTTTGAGCTTATTGAAGCAAAGGTCATATGCCAATTTATATTAGCAGAATTTAGAGGTGTTTGAAGGACATGATTTGAATTAATAATTAGATGAGAGGAGCTGGTGGGCTTGTGAGAATGACAACCCAAAATTTGTTTTGACGCACATCGAGTAGTTCGATTTATAATTTAATGTCATAATGACCAACACATGGAAAACTGTATAAACAGTCCAATGACATTTTCACATTTCTTCCCCTAAGTGACTGGCACTAGATCGTTAATTTTTATGAGTTTTATGAATAATATTTGAATAAGTTTGTTGATGGACAAGTTATTTTTGAGTGTTTGGCTAAATCATAATGATCGATTTTTTATTATAAATAATCCTACAAATGTATTGTTCACTTTTTTGGGTATATATTTTAAACTTTTCTAAAAAATACTTTTTCGTTTTTTTATATATTTGATATTGAAACGATAAAAACGCAACTTAAAAGTTTGTTAATAAGACTCCAAATTTTACCTATATGCAGATCGACAAAGCCGATATGAAGGTGATAAACGCGGAGAAACTTATTTTTTATTGTTCCCTGTTCACTAAAATTAAAGTTTTACTAAATCATGACAGCTGCACGCGGTGGCTGATGCAGATTCTAAAAGCTGTTAAGAATGAACTTTTGTGCTAACTCCCGTATTTCCTGTTCATTCCCGTTTAAGTGGGGTCTGGGGTGATGATTTTAAAAATTCTCAAGTTAATGACCTTTTTTACTAATTTAAGTTAACTTTTTTTATAATTTAATTTAAAGTTACAGACTTTGGCAGACGCAACTCCGGCTGATTTGGAAGATGTTACCGGGATCAGCGTAACAGCTTTTTTGAAGACAAGTGGCTCCTATAAACCTTCTTAATAGAATATTTATTTATTTATTACAAAATAAGTATAACAATACAAAGTTATGTAAAAATTTATTTAGTCTGTTGGTGAAAAGTTAACAAAATAGTCCGTTCTCTTAAATGTAAATGTAAATGTATTATGAAAACCATTAAACAAAAACTTTCAACGCAATTCAACACAATTTCAAAATTAATCCTTTTTGAATGTTTCCGAATATTGTTTCTCATTTATTTCATTAAAATATGTTATTACATTTTTACAAGGTTGAATAAAAGTGATTATAAAAATAACCGGCCAATTCCTAGCTTGAACTTTGTTTCAAAGCTTTTTGAAAGGCTCACACTGCCACTGACTTGTCAGCTGAGTCAAATGTTTTCATTAATTTCAGCCCAGCCAGTTAGCATACAAACCGAGTCCATCTACCTACAGAAATAACTTAGTTGATAGTTTTTGGTGTCTCTACAAAGAATGTTGTTTTACCAGCTCTTGGATCTCGATTTTGCTTTCGGCACGGCCATTGGTAGTGTTTGATTGATAGTGTGGCGCCTGATGCTTGTCGAATCGCATACGATAACTCTATGGCGGACTGATGTGTACCATGGGTTTTTTTCTATGGACGTTTTGGACAACTTGGTGGGTCTTATAATTATGGTTTAAGAGTTTTCATGTTGAAATAAAATTTTCATGCCGATTCCAGTGACATTCTGGTTTCTTAGTTATATACATGGATAATGTAGTTAATTGAATACATTTTCTTCAGCTGTAAGAAAAACAAAACAAAATTGTTGTGGTATAGATGAAAAAGGCTCTTTAATGCTTGTTAACACAATTTCTGATGTTCTGAGTAGCCAGCTGATTTCAACTGATAAGGTAAATCTTTAAGTTGTTTTTTACAACACTATGAAGGTGTCTTTGTTTTATTCAGCTACGGCTAAGATAAATATAATTTTAAAATGTTTTCCAAGTGATATTTCCATCGTCATCTTTATTATCCTTCTATATCAAACTCTGTTTCTTACTCAATTTTACATGAATGTGTGGTATTCAAATCAACGTTGACATTAAAAATTTATTCCAGATGATATTTTCACTGGCTTTGAGTTTTTTTTTGTGCTTGGCCAGACTGGATGGATTTTAAAAATTTAGTGTTGTATAGTATTTGCAAGGAGACATTAAATAACGTTCAGGGCATTTAGCATGTTGTTGCCACAATATCCATTGGTCTGAGCACACACGTTACTAATTGGTTGTGGTTTGTATACTGGATAATGGCTAGAAAACGAATTAAGTACGAGATGGCGGGGTGGCTCATTGTCGCGCATATTGTAGAGTATTTAAATGTATGAAAAAAAAGTTTTTTGTCTGAATACAGTTGCCGATGTAGGCAAGACTTTGTGTCCGATGTTAACGTTGTTGCTGTTATTTCCTAGACTAGGACGAAGCAGTTGACGCAAGTGTGCAGGCTGCTCTACCTAGAATGAGAAATATTTTCCAATAAAACTAAAACAGATCATTTTGAAGGTGTTTAAAAGAGAGCTGAAATATTATTGGTTGCATTTGCTTACACTTCTTTAATGATGAACATCAGTTAAAGTGGATAGAACGGATAAAGCATATTTTTAATAGTTATAATTTATAAAACAACTCATGTGTAGAGAAAATATGTTGTATATCTGATTAACAAACATTTATAGCATACATCTGGTTATATAGGTGAGAAAGAAAAATAATATTTAAAAATAATGTTTGCATGTAGTGGCTCGCCTCGTCTGCTGTCTCAACCGGCCATGAAACCTTTTAATAAAAAGTTATGTATGATCACAAAATATGAAATACAAACATTGTGTCAAATGTTATAGATGGAAACATCATGTAATTTATGTATATATATTCATTTTTTATATAATCAACAGACGAACTGATATGTTAAACTTATTTATAGACAATTAAATTTAACATCTTTATATTTTTTAAAATAAACTAATTACTTTTGATTGTGGCTAATCTATGAAGTATGATAAAATTACCCTGATTACCATTATAATTGTCTTAAGTAAATTTAAATTTAGTCTGAATAATAACTATAATAAAATACTTAACCCTTACCTATTCAAATTATCTCATATATATATATATATATAGATATAGATATATATATATACTAATTATTGTTTGACCCGAATGACCTTTAATAAACGTGAGGTTATTTAGCAATAAACTTCTTCTGCCGACCATCCTCACTCGCATTCAATTGTTCAAGCGAATGGGAGCGTATAAGTAGGAACACATACAAGCAAACAAACAAACACACACAAACAAACACAAACATAAAAACAAACACACACAAACATACAAACAAACACACACAAACATTCAAACGCACATGTAAAAATTTACACAAACATACACATATACATATATTAAAATTTATATAGCGCTTTTTACAGAGCCACACTGAAGTTCCATGAAACATCATCAGACATATATATTCACATACCATGTGTAAACTTAAACGCACACCTAAACACACACACATATATATGCACACGCACATTAATAGAAAGAGAGAGAGAGAAAGAGAGAGAAGGAAGCATGATATAATGGAAGAGGGTGACTGGCCATATTAAAAGTCCCACTGAGACCATTGCATTCGCCTGTACGTGGTCACTTTATAATAAGCTTTTGTTAGTGTATGTACGTACGCATATATATATATATATATATATATATATATATATATATATATATATATATATATATATATATATATGTGTGTGTGTGTGTGTTTCTTTAATGTGTTTGTGTATATTTGGTTTTGTATGTATGCATGTGTGTGTATATAAATATGTATACACATAACCATATGTATGTATATAAATGTTATATATCTATATATATATATATATATATATATATATATATATATATTTATATATATATATATATATATACAATACATATATATGTATGTATGTTTAATACGTATTATGAGTTTGTGTATATTTTATTATTTTATCTTCTTTTTTGTTTACTTATACGTGAATGTTTGTTTTGTTTTGGAAGGTGTAAATAATTGCACCCGTCAACATGCAAATGGAAGAATATAGTTGTGCGAGCATAAGCTTTGTTGAAAAATTTGTAAAATAATTTCTAGAGTTGCGTTGTATGTTTAAAAACGTGTGCCTCAACACACAGCGTAGAAATTGTTATGCAGATTTTAACATTTTAACAACCCATTAGAATGTTTGTTTGTAGTTTGTATTTCAAGCGTTCAAATTTATATTTGTAGTTGGGTATTCGTTTTAAAGGCTGCCTACCATTTAGTGATGCGTCAAACGTGAAAACTTTTGGAATTGAGGGAACAATTCGATACGCATGTTCCTGTGTGTGGTCCCGCATATTAGGTAAGTGTATAAGTAATTATATGAAGTGCAGGATCTTTGCATTGGTTGCAACATAAACTAAATGTATCGAACAGTGTCTCATATACCCAATGGTGGATAGCTAGTGCACACGGTCACAAACTATGAGTCTGCCTCTGATTCGGCAAACACGCACGATCACACGGCAACAACAGATGGCAACTTTCAAAAACAAACTTGATGAATCATCTTTACAAATTCTGACATGTTTCAAAGGCCTAACAAGAATGCATTGGACACAGCATTATTTGATTTGAACAGAAAAAGGTTGACTTGTTTATATTTCTAGATAATTACCAAGTTATATATTTAACTTTCTTTAGTAAAAAACCAATAAATCTGGATGTGAATGTTTCACCTGGCAACCAAATGTTAAAAAACATGGCACATACACAAAAATATCGCCATTTGACAGTTACTTCTAAAACCAAATACATTAAAAACAAACTGATGCAAAAATTTATGTGTAAATTATAACGGTTGATTCCTAACTGCTTGTTAAATGAATGGATTCATAACTCCTGTACGTGTAATACCAATAGAAATATAATATTGCTCACATGTTGTCTGCTTGAGTGCATTTGTTACTCGTTCGTGTGCATGCGTTCGTTCCTATGCAACATGACAACATATTGTTACATATAAAGCTTCATTTTTAGCACACTGAAACCAATTTGTTGATTTATTGATACAAATATATTGATATACTGATACTAATGTTGATGTGTCGATACAAATATGTATATGTGAGTTTGAGTCTGTGTGTATGTGTGTGTGTGTGCGTGCGTGTGTGTGTCTGTGTGTGTGTGTCTGTGTGTATACCTGCCGAGGAGTTTCTATGAAGAGACGGTTATTGATGATTAAAATAAACTGCGTGTATATTATGTTGTAGGCTGAGTGAGCTCTTTGTTTTGCATGCTATCAAATTTACTACCAATACTTGTCCCTATGTATTTAATACTTAATACCTGTTGAGTTCATGAAACTTCAGTTAAAGATTTAGTGTCAACAAAACCGTTTGAAAGATTGAGATTATTTTCAGAGTCATAAATGTTGACAATTTAATAAGATTAGTGTTCATCTGCTGATATGATCATTTGTTGTTAAATTTATTAAGAAACATTTTATTTGATCATTTATACATGTATGTTGCGAATGGGTACACATAAGAACGACCAGCAAACAACTTGAAGGCATGTTGTTAGCAGTAATTAATCAGGATAGAACTGCTGGCTGGCTGGTTGATTATCACATTAGCATTTCGTTAACGCTGATCCTCTCAAGTAATTCGGCATGACTCACTGGCCTTTGACGATGGTAACAACAGTTAACAAAAACAAAACAACGCTGAAGTATTGACCAACCATCTAATTCAATGCCAACGCACACGCACAAACTCACATACTCACACAAATATTTACACAGACACACACACACACACATACTCACATTTATGCACCCACACATGACACAATAAAGACTCTCACAAATACAACGTAATATTTAGTAAACTCGTTGAGCCTGTTGTTTCCATAATGTTCGCGTGTGTTCAAGCAAAACTATTCAATCATCTCATCCAAGATTTAAGATACAAGTTGTATACTTGAAAGCAGTTAACAAAAGCCAAAAATATTTTGTGGTTGCTTAAATGGATGAGCCACGAGCGAGACAGCAAAGTTTTCAACTCCTTGCTGAGCCTTATATTCGCAAACATTCTCCCAAGTTTAAAAATAACTTGATCGTTAGAGAAAAAAAAGTAATAAAATAAAAAAAATTAATTTTTGAAAGAGTTTAGTGAACGATGGTAATAACTATTTAGGCGCACATTCAAAATGACACATTGAAGCGTTCATATTCCTGAGTAGAGGCACACATCACGTACAAAAGCATATTTGTACAAAATGTTTATGCGGCGTAGAAGCCGTAGTTTAAACATTCAACGAACAGCAAACAAGCCAGGTTGCATAATAACTTACATTGTAAACACACTCCTTTCTAATCGTTTGGAACGTTTGCCCACGCAGTATTGTTTATGTATTAATACATTTGCATACAATCAAACATCAAATATGTAAGTATCCGAGTATGAGTATGTACGTATGTAAAAGTGTACGTGTGTGTATGCCAACAGGACAACTTTGGCGGGACCGGACCAAAAATTAGAAAATGTTTAAATTTTCACGGGGGTCCAAGATTTGTGGCAGTGTGGCTGACGAACTTTTTTGAATATCACATTCAATGTTCGGTCCATTTCACACATAAAACCGTTTTTATTTTGTCTTTTTAAAAACTGCTCACAACGGCCCCCTAGATCCGTGACTGATGTATGTGTGCATGTATGTATGCATGTATGTGTGTATGCATGTATGTATGTATGTATGTATGTATGTATGTATGTATGTATGTATGTATGTATGTATGTATGCATGTATGTATGTATGTATGTATGTATGTATGTATGTATGTATGCATGTATGTATGCATGCATGCATGTATGTATTTATGCATGTATGTGTGTATGCATGTATGTATGCATGTATGTATGCATGTATGCAATTATACATGTATGCAAATACACATATGTATTTGTATGTTTGCAAAATTATTTTTGAATATAATTTAAAATTCTTTGTTTAAATTAAGTGATAGATAAAATACTGCAAGACACTGGACTGATAAAAAACTAATCCCGCTAACGATTCATTGATCAATACCTCCCCATCAGCTGTTGATACATTCCCTTGTTGCATCACGAACGTCACTGCAGTTTGATTCCCCCAACATTCTCATCTTCAAAGTTCCAATGTTTTTATCAAACAACTTTCCACCTCAGAAATTGTTGCATTTTAGCATGTTTGGAGTTGTTGGTGTTCGGCTGTTTCTCCCCGGTCCTCTGCAGCGAATATTTTTTCAAATCTTTCTCATTTGATGGCGTGAAATTAATCCGATCATTTGTTCCTCTTGGTTGCAAATGAGTTCAGATAGTGATAAACTAAAACTAAACTATCAGATGTTAAGCTTGAATTGGTAGTTTGTTGCTGTCCAGAGTTTGTCCAGAGTAGTTTGTTGCTGTCCCGATATTTCAATTTGCCAAATGTGCAGTTATCTTATAATTTATATTGGCCACAGTTTTCAAAAGTAATTTTAAAGTTAAATTCTATAAATTAAAGTGTTAATTAATTAAAATGTTAATTAAAAAAATGTTAAATAATTAAAATGTTAGTTAATTAAAATGTTAATTAAAAATGTAATTAATTAGCGATTAAAATGCAAACGGCATCCTGTTGACGCGAAGACAGCTTGCATAATAAACATTCAACTGGTTGCCACCAAATCAATGAAAATCAATAAAATGCCATGCTAGTGAGACATTATAAGAAGCGTATCAGCGTTCTTACGCAACGGACGCGTTTTCATCGGATCGTGATTGCTGGCAGATCCCTGACACTAAGTCTGTAGCATGTTTCTTTTGTCTTTGCTGTTTTGTTGGTGGCGATGATGATAATGTTGTTGGTTGTTTGTTGGTGGTTCTTGATTATATGCTGCAAGTAAATACTCCTAAAAACCCCACCATTTATAATATTATGAATAACATCATGTTTAGTGGATGACAACAAATTCTCTCTCATAGGTAGCACAATGTCTAGGTAGGTAGGTAGGTAGGTAGATAGGTAGGTAGGTAGGTAGGTAGGTAGGTAGGTAGGTAGGTAGGTAGGTAGGTAGGTAGGTAGGTAGGTAGGTAGGTAGGTAGGTAGGTAGGTAGGTAGGTAGGTAGGTAGGTAGGTAGGTAGGTAGGTAGATAGCTAGGTAGGTACTCGGCCACGTGTGATTTAGCGCATCTGTTCTTTGGCATTTGAACCGAGCCAGAGCAGCAGAGACTTCCAGTCAGTTAAAAGCCATCCGACCACTAAAAGAATTGTTACTTCACATCGCATTTCACATCACAAAACCATCGGCAGCATCAACACAAACACCACGTATGATTATTATTAATAGCATTAGCAGAGTTAATGACAATGATAATTGTAACAAAAGCAGAGCATTTTTATTAGCATTTCTGTGGCAGCAAATATCTCCACGGCAGGGCTACTCACATCATAATTTGTCACAACCACCAGTCGAGGGGTTTCAAAACTGTTGAAGTTTTTAAGAAAGGGTGGTTGTTTGTTTCCATTCTGTTGTTTCAACACACACAAACAGTTCGATTGTTACGCAGAGTCGTTGCGATGTTTGTTCTCCCCATTCGAGATGTTTTATTTTTAAACCAAACTTCAACAGCTATTCAAAATCATTAGAATCACACTCATGTTCTCAAGTGCTCGTGCAGCTCGATCAGCTGATTTCATCGACGCCTGTGTAAGCATTTGTGTTTATATACGCATACATTATGCCATAATATTATATATATATATATATCTGTGTGTGTATGTTTGTGTGTGTGTGTGTATGTTTGTGTGTGTGTGTATGTTTGTGTGTGTGTGTGTATGTTTGTGTGTGTGTTTGTGGTTTGTGTTTGTTTGTGTGTCTTATTGTATAGTAGTTATAATCACGTTTATATTAAGTATGTAATATAAATAAGTTTAATTTAGAAGCTGTATGCTTACGTGGTACGCATGCAATGGGTCATGGGTGATGTTTGCCTCTTTACCTGCGTGTGTTTATGCGGCGGATAGAGTTTTAGTGAAGAAGCCATTTAATGATTGTTGGGACACTTCTAAAATTTAAAAAACAACCTTCAAAAAACGAGTTGTACAAACTGAGGCCTTGATGGTGCCAAATCATTTGTCGCCTCTTTTGTGGGTAGAAAAATAATCAAAACATTGAGTCTTTGCCGCATGACAGTTTCATTTTGAGATTCTTGCAATTTCAATTTTGTTAATTTTAAAGTATCCATTGAAAAAAAATTTATCTGTCTCAAGCTTCAATATACAAATTAATCGATAGTATAATGAAGCGGTACTAACATAAATACACACTGCAGTGTACACACTCTTGTACTGAAATTAAATTGTATAACAAGTTTCAATGAAATACATTCTGTGGTGATGAAATGAAGATATGCAGTAAAGTACAGTGCAGTACAAAACAGTATAATGCAATTCAAAGCAGTAGAACTGAAATGAGAATGTAGGTGGCCCATGAAGGGAGACGTATTGCATGGTCCGCATGGTCTGCATCATACGTTAATCTGCTACTTGTGCCATGCAACAGAATGAAATGCTCACGTGAGATCCATTCCAAACGGCGTCCATCCATTCTGAGTCGGTGTGAGGCTATAAAAATGAAAACAAGTTTGCTTATTAGGAAATATTTCCGTTAAAAATGCTCAACATTTCGGGTCGCAGTTTTTAACAATTTTTAAAAATTTTGTACACAAGTGAAATTGTGGTTCCCTTTATAAATTGTTGTCCATCTCAACTTTTCAAAACCTCATCATCTAGGTATACATCTCAACTTTTCAACATCTCAACTTTTCAACATCTCAACTTTTCAACATCTCAACTTTTCAACATCTCAACTTTTCAACATCTCAACTTTTCAACATCTCAACTTTTCAACATCTCAACTTTTCAACATCTCAACTTTTCAACATCTCAACTTTTCAACATTTCAACTCTGCTTGTTTGTCATATAGCTATCTTCATTGTGTTTGCATCGCCATCATCATCATTGTTGTTACCATCAGCATCAATACCATCATCTTTATTTTACTCTCAAACTCAGATGACATCATAACATGTTAAAATTTTGAACAACATTGATGCCATTCATCTATTACTGTTAAAATTTCTATTTATAACAACATCATCATCACCACCAACAACAACTGTTATTATTATTATTATTATATTCTTTTAGACATTCACGCAGTGCATAAATACACGTGAATCAACGTATCGTACGCTTTTGCATGTGATGTGATGGGCGAGGATCTCTTTGCATTCGAACCCGATCACTACATCAGCAATGCCAGACACCTTATCCATTACGCCATCGCGCCGTCCAAATCATCATAACAAAATTTACTTCAGCATTTTTTCCATTATCGTATCATCATCCCACATCATCAGCAACATTCCAACCATTATCAACACGATCAAACATGTCATCAACGTTATCATCATCATCATCATCATCATCATCATCATCATCATCATCGTCATCATCATCATCGTCATCATCATCATCATCATCATCATCATCATCATCATCATCATCATCATCATCATCATCATCATCATCATCATCATCATCATCATCATCACCACCACACCACAACCACCATCATTACCATTTCTGCAATTATCATTATTGTTTCACCATCATTACCACAGTCATCATCATCTTCACCACCACCATCATCTTCACCATCACCACCACCACCACCACCGGTGCAGTCCACGTGATGGTCATTTATCTGCTGGTTGCCTTGTTTTCCAATCAACTAAAAAGCTCTCCACTCTACATTTGTTCTCAATTTGCCAGAGAACAGCCTCGTAAATAACTCTTTAAACGATTCTTCCACTTTTATTACTTTCCTCCTTCTCTCTCTCTCTCTCTCTCTCTCTCTCTTTCTCTCTCTCTCTTTTACTTTTTCATTTTAAGCTTTTTGCCAGCTTGAACTAACCAATGTATGTACTCACACACGCACACACACGCACATATATATATATATATATATATAATGTTGTATATTATTTATATATATATATATATATAAATTACTTATTTTATGATTATGGAGTGAGAATGAAATTTTATTTTATCATCGTCATCTTCAAATCTAGATCAGTGTGCACAGAGGTAAAACTTTTAAACAAATATGTAGAAATGAGTCTGTTCCACTCCAAACCAGTTAGTTTCAAACTGAAAATTTGTAAAGAGAAGCATCGAAAATTGAAAGTTTTTGAAGTTGGTTCATTGGGTCATCTTTAGAGTTCTTTCCCATCAAAGCTTCAGTGGGGTTCAAAGTATCATCTAACATGAGGTTGCATTCCATCATCTGTTCAGTCGAATCCGACCCTCTGCAGCCCCATAGACGATCCCCTCCACCTCGGTCTGTCGCAGCCCCCAACTCTTCTAGACGCAACCTGATTAGTCAGAAGTAAGTTAGTCTATATTTTGACATAAGCCATCCAGGGATAGCATTGCTTCTATCTTCTCCATTACGTAATTCAAAATTTGCCAAATATTTCGTTGAATGTGGAGTTGATCTCAACAATGACAAACCTGCCGTCACAGATCTTGCTGAAAGTTGATGCATCGTCTGCAGCGCAAATAAATAACGCTTGTTCATTTACAATAGTTTACAAAGCTCTGTATCGATCGCTTCATATACACTTTATATCTTATGTACTTGTGTGTATGTGACTGTGTGCGTTATGGTTTCTGGTTCTGAAAATATGGTTATGTCTGCATTTGAATGTACGTGTGTTTATTTATGTGTGCGCGTTTGTGTATGTTCATGTATACAAGTCAATGTTTATATGTGCCACGTGGCTATGCATTCAATTGTACACATACACTTTAATCAGTGTGTGTATAGGTATACACATATTCAAGCTTAATGTATGTACGTGTTGGTGTGCGTGTGTATGTGTATGTACTTGTGTGTGTGTGTATGTGTTTATGGCTGGCGTCTCTAATATGTTTGTATATATTATATATCAGTGTACACACACACACACACACATATATATATATATATATATATATATATATATATATATATATATATATCAGTATATATATATACATATATATAGTGTGAGGTATGAGAGAAGTTCAGTAGATTGTGTGTGGAACAATGAGGCAGGCAAACCTTCATTGATAATCTATTAAAAGAACGAATGCCATTTAATAAATTGTTCTATAGTTTATTTATTGCTAAACGTTTCCTGCATGTTGTATATATATATATATATATATATATATATATATATATATATATATATATATATATATATATATATATATATATACATATATATATATGTATATAATATATACGTATGTATATATATATCATATGATTTTTAAGACATGTTATGTATGTGTAGTGTATCTCTCTCTCTTTCTCTTTATGTGTGTGTGTGTGCAACTGTTTTGTTTCATGGCCGGCCAACTTGAGCATTAATTGTATTAGTAAGCCCCTCAAGTGGAACAATTTTTCATATGTGTTGGTGGCTTCCAAATATTTCGATTTCATGTTTTTGTTGTAAAAATTGTGTTCTCTTAAATTTTCAATTATGAGCCGTCAACTGACCTGCCAACTCAAACCAGACAGATCAACACTGTCCTCCCAGCAACAGCTCCAACAATACCGCTTTCAACAACAATAAGAAGATCAACACCTCAAACAACTCCAACATTCCCAATAACTGCAACAAGAAAAACAAAAAGCTGTAATAAAAAATCGTTGGATGCAGACAATGACAAGAGCCATTCAGTTGGTGGCAATGTGTGACTATGCAATGTTGTTCAGCTGCTCCTTCCTACCCCTCCAACATATTCACTTTCATTTGTTCTTCGAGGTTTCCTGCTCACTGTTGACGTAATCTTTTAAAATAATTCTCATGGAATGAAAGAATGCATGAATGAATGATGGATGGACAAACAAGCAGCTAAATAGAACCAATTTTTGGGAGTAAAGTGCGCCAGAGAGGTTACTGAATTCCATCCTATTTGAACGTTGAACAACGAACACAGTAAATAACTGAATAAGCGAACTCCGTGGAATCTGTAGGACGACACGTGATCAAATGAGCAGACGAACAAAACGAACGAGAAACAAATGAACGAACGAATAATACATTTTTTCATGCATCCGGTGCGCCTAGCCAAGCACTTCCGCTCCGGCCCATATCCAATTCTATGGAAAAACAACAGCAGTATCCGCAGCAATAAATAACATCAGTATTGACAACACCAGCCGTGATATCAACCACAACGATATCAACAACAACAGCAACAACATCGTTACCAACAACAACAACAACAACATTACCAACAACAACAACATTACCAACAACAACAACATTACCAACAACAACAAGGTCAACAACAACATCCACATTACCAACAACAACAATGCCAACAACATTAACAAGTATAACAGTATCAGCAACGACAATGATAGCGACAACAAACAGCACATCAACAACAGTAATAACAACACTAGTAACAATAACACCTGCAACAACCACAGCTACAGAAACATGAAGTAGTGCCTACCTTTCGTTATTTCTATTCAACTCAATACCAGACTGCTCCATACCAAATTCTACCTTTGTCTAACTTATGTATGTATGTATATAAATAT
>NW_008704902.1:8896137-8911137 GCF_000326865.2 Helobdella robusta | reverse complement strand
ATGTTTGACGTGCGTGTGTTTGTGTATGCGTGTGTTTGTGTTTGCGTGTGTTTGTGTGCGGGAGCGAGTGTTCTACGAAATATGAATCTGAAATCTGAAATAGGATGTCGAAGCTTAATGATTGGGATTGATCATCATCGTCGTCTACAACAACAACAGCAACAACAAAAAAACAACAACAAAACAACAACAGCAAAACAACAACAACAAAACAACAACAACAACGAAATTTATGATGTATACTAAACAACGACATCTGTAACGGAACCAACAACGATCACAAACATGGACACGAACATCAGAATGGAGCATGACGTCATTTAGAGATCCCACAAACAGCATGGACCAGATTGCTTTCTGATCCATAAGGAAGTTCAACTTTATTCAGAACAACTTTGTGAATCTTTGAATAGAAAAGTCATGAGCAACTTCGACCTGCTTGTAGCTTTTTTGTTCTCTTTGCTTGAATTGTTGTTAACAATTGTTGATTATATTCGTTGTTGTTGTCTGTTGTTGTTGTTGTCTGTAGTGTTGTTATTATTAATGTTGTTGTTGGTACTAGTGTTGTTGTTGTCTGTTGTTGTTGTCTGATGTTGTTGTTGTTGCAGCTGCTGCTGTTGTTTACAGTGTTGGCAGAGCAGGTTAATGTGATGTGATGTCAAGTCATCCTGCAGTCATCGGCTTCATTCTTTAACCTTCCATCAACAATTTTGTTCATGATTGTTGTTATTTTCGGTTCAACTGTTGTTTTTTGCCGGCATTCAGGATGCGAGTGAGGTGGTTGGCGATTTGTTGAGGCTCTGTGTGGTACGCAACTCGGCAAAACTGGTTGGTTGTGATGTTGTTGTTGTTGATGATGATGTTGATGTTGTTGCCAACGATGTTGATGTTGTTGTTGTTGGTGATGTTGATGTTGTTGTCAATGGTGTTGAAGAAGTTTAGGTTGTTGCCAACGATGTTGATGTTGTTGCTGACGTAATTTTTTACGTTGAAATTTTTTTATTATTGTTGTTAAGAGATTGTTGATGTTAGTTAAATAGAGGAATTATTCGATATATTGTTTCTATTTTTATTTTACAAAACATTGAATAAAATTCATCTGCTGTTGACGCGATGAGAGTTTATTAAAAAAAAAAAATCTCAAAAAATATTGGCTGATCGGTAGAATATTCGAACGTGATTGTCACAGAAGGTAAAAGTTTTGTTCCATTTCTCTGCATGCATCTACGCTTCTTCATCATCTGCTCTTTACTTAGAAATATCGAAGTGCGTGTGTGTGTGTGTGAGCGTGTGTGTGCGTGCGTGTGTGTGTGTGTGTGAGCGTGTGTGTGCGCGTGTGTGTGTATCTTCTTTATGTAATTTATATATATATATATATATATATACACCTATTTATATATGTATTTATTCATTTATTCATTTAATGATCCATAAAAATATGTACAAAATCAACTAATCGGCACATCCGAGCATAATTTATTCCATTGATAATCAAGACCTGCAATCATTGCGACATGTGATGACGATGATAAATTTTTAAATGTTTAAAAATCATTTAAATTAAAAAAATTGTAACCTACTAAATTTATTTTTGATTAATGAATAAAGAAATAAATAAATAAACTTTGTATTATATATTATATCCTATATTGCATATAAATAAATAAATATAAATGAATATGTTTAAATATATATATATATATATATATATTTATATATATATATTTATAAATATATATATATATATATATATATAATATCAACGTGCATGTGTACGTGTTAATTGTGTGTTTAAATCACATGAGTTTATTATGTGTTTATGTGTTTGCGATGTGTGACGTACGTGAGTTGTTTAATGAGGATGTGTTTTGACGAAGTGATTTAAGTTTGGTCCAGTTTGAATTGTGGTTTGAGAGTCCATCGGTGCGTTTTGAATATATACAGATGCATGTGTGCGTGTGTGCGTGTTTGTGCGTACCTACCTACCCACCTACCTACCTACCTACCTACCCACCCACCCACCTACCTACCTACCTACCTACCTACCTACCTACCTACCTACCTACCTACCCACCTACCTACCAACATGTGTTTGCTTGCATTTGTGTGTTCTATGGAGGAGACATTAATTTGTAGCAGCGTAGCATTGGAGTTGATGTTGTAAGGAGCGTTGCATGTTGCTGAAGAGCATGGAGGTGGTTGGAGATGTTGTTGATGTTGAGCACTGTTGTTGAGAAAGTTGGTGGTGGTTGTGGTGGAAGAGGTTGGGGTGGTGCTGGGTGTTGGAGTACAAAACGTGGTGGAGAGATGACGAAAGCAGTGCTGGTGAGTAATCAGTTAGTGAGGCATACGAAGGCAATATACAATTGTTGTTGTTGTTGTTGTTGTTTAACAGTGTTGTGTTGTCTTCTAGATCTGTGTTGCCAAGTGATGAACTTATAATGTTGTTGCTGAGATGAATGTCGTTGTTGTTGTTGTTGTTGTTGTTACTGCTGCTGCTTATGACGGAGTTATTGCTGTTATTATACATGTTTAAGTTGTTTGATAATTGGTGCAAATACGTGTTGTTGTTGTTGAGTTTATTGTAATCCGTGTTGTAATCCGAAACGTTGTTGTTGTTATTTTGATTATGGTTGTTATTGTTGTTATTGATAGGCGGCGTCATAATGGAAGAGGGGGCTGGCGAGGGTGGGCACTGTTTCGTGCAGACCCCGACCGACGAGCCCGCGTCAGAGTGGTCGGATGAAGTGTGGTCGCACATCATTGGGCTGCTGTCGTTCGAATGAACCATCGCATCTCTTTCCCCATTTTGAGCACCCATCATTATTCCTCCATTTCCACCATTTCCATTGTTCATGCCCATCAAATCCCCCCCTCCAATTGAGTCAGGCACCACTGGAGTCATTCTCTTTTCCTTCTGTCTCCTGTTGCAAAACCAAACCCTGACAACCTCCTTCTCCAGCTGCAACTCCTCGGACAGCCTTGCAATATCTGACGCGGTGGGTTTCGGTTGCTTGATGAAATTATTTTCGAGAGCACCTTTAACGGTCACTTCGATGCTCGTTCTTTTTTTCCTTTTCCTTCCTTGGGCGGCAATTTTATCGATGTTTGTGGGGCTGCCCGTCGTCGAGTCGGCTTCTTCCAGCCACTTCTCGACCAGCGGCTTCAGCTTGCACATATTTTTGAAACTCAACTGCAAAGCCTCGAAACGACAAATTGTTGTTTGAGAAAAAACGTTGCCGTAAAGAGTGCCAAGAGCTAATCCGACATCCGCCTGCGTGTAGCCCAACTTGATTCGTCGTTGTTTGAATTGTTTGGCAAATTGTTCTAAATCATCGGAAGATGGCGCTTCTTCGTCCGACGGAATGTCGGCTCCTGAGCTGTTGTCCAGCATGACGTCACCGTTGTCAATGCAGCCGCCGGATGTGCGCCATGATGAAAGAGAATAAGAGTTTGGAGTCGTTGCCGTAGTTTGGAGGTTGTTGTTGTTGTTGTGGTTGAGCATTGCGTAGGACATCTGCAACTGTTCCAGGGTGGCGGATGGATTGGTCGACGAAACATGTTGAGGCGTGAGGGGTTGTTGCTGCTGTTGCTGGGGCGTTAGTTGCTGCGACTGTTGCTGAAGTTGTTGATGGTTATGCAACGACCAAAACGAAGGATGTATCTGTTGGTTTTGGTGATGATGGTAAATATTTTGCTGTTGAGTTTGATGGTGCTGCATGGAATCCATGTCGGAAGCGTGTTTCCATATGTGAGGTTGTATAAGTGAAGGGTAGGGAGACGTTGAAGTGAGGGGGGACGTGTTGTTGGTGTTGCTGCTCAATTCCGTCAAACAATCGGAGGCTACCAGAGGCAGTCGGTAGTAATCATCTTGCAAAATGTATTTGTTGTTGTCCTGCTGGTGCTGTTGTTGCATTAATATGTGCTGCTGCTGACGCTGATGAAACAGCTGCATGCTCGACATCAGTTGGTCCTGCTGCTGCTGCTGCTGCGGAGAAGAAGACGATGTGATGTTGTTGTAAGGGTCACATGCGAAGGATTGCTCGTTTGTCGTAGCACTCGTCATCGTGGAAACAATTTTGAAGTTTTCAAAATAATATCCAATTGAATTTACTTCGACTTCTTACTCCAAATGTTTGCGCAAATTCGATATTAGTTTACTGCGACATTTTGTGAAAAATTAAACAATTAAAATTTTTTTTTACAAAATTTTGTTTTCAAGAATATTGCACGAAATGTCATAAAATTTTAAAATTAATAAACTATTTTATGAACTTTTGAAAACTAACCAACACATGCAACATCAAAGAGAACGATTTGGACTACGATTGTTGTGCGTGCTGTCGGCACGGCTCTTGAAATATCACTTGAAAATATTTCAACAGCACAGCAACACTATCAACAATCGCAACAGGCACTGCTAGTATTCAAACGAAATGTGAAATGAGCAGTGCCGATCTGATGAACTCTCCAATTCAAACAAAACTCATTCAACTCTACTCAAGTTTTGAACTTCAATCGGCAAATGTGTTTGAAAAAAAAAATTATTCTTAATTAATTTTTTTCGATGTGTTCAAAAATTAAAAAAATATTGTTAACTTTTTCAAAATATTAATCCAGTGTAATAGGATGCATATTATTTTTGTTGAATATCCTTCGGTATAATTTTAATTTCGAGTCTGTATATTGTTGTAGGAACAATCAAACATAGGAGGAACATAAGAAGAAACAAGAGTAATAATAAACTGCAGCTGCATATGAGATGAACACCAATTAAAATTCAGAACAAATTTCCATCCGAATTATTATTACAGCACGGCAGCAGTATCGAACAGCATGCGAATACAGAAATTGCCATACTAATTGTAACTTGAAACACGCAGAATCTTCCAATCTCGTATTCTAATAGCGAAGCCTTGCCATCGAGAAATACCGCGCACATAAATGACTGCATAAGCTCCGCCCACTTTTGTTGAGAGCCATCAAGATATTTCAAATTGACACGCCCACATATTTTTTCATTGGTCCAATAACTTTGTGATTGACAGCTTTATGTATGTGTATCGAATGAGAAAATGTTCCAAAGAAAAATCATACAGTATGAAAATTGTGTGCTCTTGTTTCGCAACAAATACTCATTCGTCGTCGCTGGTGGTGGTGGTGGCGGTGGTAGTGGCGGTGGTGGCGTTTTTGTGGCCCTACGATGTGACAACCTTTCAGCCACATAACTAATATTTCAAACAGACAATTAAACATTTAAAACCTTCAATTTGATATTTCGATGATCCTCCGCTTTTTAAAACAGCGGTGTAATGGGTTAGAAACCCGGCAGAGGAGCAAATATTTTCAGGCGGACGTTCGCGATCAGCTGCTGGTCACTAACCTATTGTCCGCTGGCCTAGGCCTGTCTTAGTCAGAATTTTTATGTTATATATATATATATATATATATATATATATATATATATATATATATATATTAATTTTAATGTTCTTGGTTGGTGAGCGAATTTTCAGTCTCAGTTGTGACTATATTGTTACCGATTGATGCAGGGAACATAACATTATTACGATATGAATAATAGTATGATGTATGTTTGTGTGTGTGTGTGTATGTGAGCGTGAGTTTGTGTGTATGTGAGCGTGAGTTTATGTGTATGTGTTTATCTGACATTTCGGTTACATTTATAGTTAGAATTTTTTAGTTAAGAGTGGCCTATCCAAAAGTTTATCTTCTTTGGTCATCCTTCAAATTGAAAAAGTATGTTAATTTGATTATATATAACATAAATAAAAACAAATAAATACATACATATATATATTATATAATATAATTTGTATGGAACGACTTGACAATGTATCCAACTAGGTACGTTTCAAACAAAAATGTAGAACATTGATGCACCAAATTTTGATGAACATACTCACCATTGAATAACAGAGAATAGAATTGTTTGTGATTGAGGCGTAAATTTTTTATCCGTTAGGCAAAAAATTTTTGGTTTCATTTTTGATCAACGCAATTTGATTTATTGTAGCCCGTCTCGGTGATAATTTAACTTTTGACCAATCATTCAAAATATTTTCATTTTAATTTGATTTACAGTTGAAGATCGATAATAAGGAGTAAAAATTAAATTAACAAAGTCACGAATGAAAGTTGGAATGAATTTGCAGGAAGTTTTGATGAGATGAAAGTTGGTTCCCATGCAAAAGTTCACGATGCATTCATCCGGTGCATTGCAGTTTTTAATTCGTAAGCACTGAAATTAACGAAAATTATAATTTCTTAAATCTGTGAGACGGATTGTTATTGGGATATTTCTGTTGCCTGCCTTGCTGGGTGCTATTTTATTTCTTTTCTGTCATCCTCAACTATTAAGAAGTTATTAATGCGCTAATTTTTGACAATTATAAACTCTTGAAGGTTTCCATTTTTTACTATCACAGATCCTTTTAATAATTCACAACTCACTCACACCAGTAAATAAAATCAGGTTTTCAACATCGTCTACAACATCAACAACAGCAAACAGAATCAAAAACTGCACAACAACAACACAACAACAGCACCAAATGACCTCATCACAATAAACTTAAAATCATCCATGAAAACCATATACTTTCTGTTTTTAAGTGCCTTGGAAACTTGAAATTGAACAACTCAATTTTTAATTTTAACAAATCATAACTTATAAAATGGAAAAACTAAGTGGTTCAAATGCGCGCTGAGCCAAACATCTCAATGGCTATCACATACTCAGCGTATATGATGCGGTGCTTGCGCGTGCACATAAATACATGTGTACGTCGTGTGAAAAGGATAAACAGCCTTTGTGGCGAAGATGGCTGCTTCAAATCTTCAAATCAATGGATGAAGACATGAAGAACATAATAAAGATATATAGATAATATATATGTAACATTGTAAGTGGTTCTGCGTATGTCAGAGCTGCAATAATAAAGACTAATAAAAAAAAAGATGGACTGCCATGTTTTTGCTTACTATGCAACCATGTATGATGTTTTCGTTTGGTTGTAAAACTTGCATTGGTCTGCTCCTTCGGGTTGAAAAGCAGCCGTGAAGTAGTCGCAGGCTCATGTTTTGGATTATATATTAAAATATTCAGCAATAATTAAAAACATGCAACAGAAAGGTGGAATAGAATGGATGTCAGCACGAGTCTCAGCATTGGTGTAAAACAATAAACTCCTTCGCAGGTCTGTGAGTGAGGTTCAAAGTTGTGTGCCTGGCCTGCGTTCGCTCTTGTGTTGAGCTTTGTTCAACACTACAAAAACGCACCAAGGCAAACGTAATTTCTTCAATAAAGCACGTTTCGAGTTTAACAAAAATTTTGAAAAGTTGTTTTGAAGTTCAGCCTCAAACAACACTTTGATGTGTTTCATGGTCTGGCTTGTGATTTGTCGGTGTGTTGGTGCGCCGTGCAGTTTGGAAGGTGGCGTGAAAAATTTTCGATTTATTTCAAGTGGTGACCTTTCCATTGATGCCGAGGATCGTTTAAAACGTTCAACTGCGTGTGTGATTAATTGGTTTCGCGTTTGCTTGCGTATTATGAAAAAAAGTTGTGAATTGCAACTAGACGATCAGCTGAGTGAGTAAACAAATCCTACAAAAACTCTGCTTAGTTGCGTTCAGTTGTTTTTTTTGGATTAATGTAGTTCGTTTCATCTCTAGATTTCTGATGCACATTTTCCAACTGACAATTTTGAATATTAAATTTAGAAATAAACACTCACACTGTCGGCTCCTTTTTCGATTTTGCAGTCTTTTTTTAGTTTTTCACTGAAATCTCTGTATAAGAATCATTTTTGTAATAACATTTAAGCCATTGAAATGATGAACAGAGCAGAGGATCATGTGCCGATCCGCATCTAATCATCAGTCAGTGGTGGAACGCACTGATGGGAGAGAACGTGAGGAGACTGAGTTCGCATGCATCAAAAAATTGAACACGCTGCTACCACTGGTTTTTATTATTATTATTAATATTATTTATTATTATCTATTATTATTATTATTATTATTATTATTATTATTATTATTATTATTATTATATAATTATTACTCGCTATTATTGGTTATTGGTTGAATTAAACAGGGTCGATGCATTTCAAAACAGTGAGATCTGACACCTGGCGAAGACAATGTGGTTTATTTTCAATATTCGTTGTCGCATGTAGTCATCGCTTATGAGATAAAAAAATTATAGAATAAAGTATAAACAATGATAAGAAGTGGCATGAGACGTGTTTCAACGTCAACGCTAGAAGCGCCACAGCAAAAAATATCATTAAAAAAATTTCAAGTCCCGTTAAGACATGTTCCACAGGTGTCGGTCGGTATTTTCACCTGAGTTTATGCATGAAATAAAATTGAATTGCATTAAATTCAAAATTATGGCTTTTAGCAGCGTTGTAATTGAGTAGGATATAGCAACTAAATCAATATTTATTTTTTATTTTAAATCATCAAATGTATTTATTTTGTGTTTTAAATCATCAAATATATTTATTTTGTGTTTAATCTCAAACGTCATTCTGCACAGATTAATATATTTAAATAAATGACAAAAAAGGCTGAGTATGTGAAAAAAATAATTTTTTTGAAAAATATTTAAAAATGTAGTAATCTGAACAAAATTAACTAATATAAAAACCTGAAAGCTTTGCAAGTTACTGACATGAACTCAATTCCTCAGTGTGAATTCAGTTAATATTACCAACACAATGATCAAAAATAATACAATAGTAATTGAAAAGTGTACAAAAATGCACACAACCTATGTGTTTGTAATCTATAATATTTAAAAACCATAAATGGAAACGAATTGAGATTAGCTTAAAAAATAAATGTCCAAGAGCACCCAAAACTTTTGTAACGATTGTTTGAACGTTCACTGCAACGGCAACCGAAAATTCCAATTTAATTCCAATTAACATTCTTAAGGTTTTAATTATCATTAGCAAACTAGTTCAAAAAAAAAATTTTAACCCTCACCGTGAAAAATGGGCAGCTCTTAATTTTTTCTTGTATTTCATTTATATCATTGAAAACAACCAAAGAATCAAAACACATCTGAAAATGTAGAATATATGATATTTATGTAGATTAGGTATAGGCAAAAAAAGCTAAAGTGTTTGAACAGAGTGGCATATTCTTATTGAAAAATAGAAATATAGTTAAAAGTTGGAAGCGAACCAGGTGGAGCAACTCCTCACATTCCTTTCTTTCTTTTCTGTCAAGAATTCGTTTACCATAACGAAATTTTGCAACCTGATGCAAGAGTTACTTAATTGAACAAACGATCAATTTTTAATTAAAAATTATGCTAAAAAACCGACTAATCAATTGGAATGAGATTTCGAGATTGAAAAAGTAAATCAAGTGCCCTTTTTTAAAGAAGTCTTGTCTATGTATTGTTGCTTCAAAATATTATTTTTTATCATTATAAAACTAAAATTTGATCTTTTACAAACGCTTTTAAAATCGATCATAAGTTTTACTCAAACTTATTCTTATAAATATATGGCTTCACATTTTATGTTATTTATATCAATTCAACTTTCAAGTTATCTTAGAATTGCAACTTTCTAAAATTTGGTTGCGAGTTGCAAAAATTTCAAAATTTTTATCAAAATTTTCCGATGTTTAAAATTGAGCTAAACTTAAATTAATCTTGTTTAAGCCGTTATTAAGCAGAATAATTTAGGAATTTATTTTTAAAAACTCTGTAGTTTGGTAGCAAATTAAGGTTTAAAGAATGTCCAATTTTGATCAAAGGGTTAAATTGAAAATTTGTGTAATAAATATTTTTTTAAATATTCATATTTAATTAAATGTACTTGTCTATAGAGCATTTGGTGTATAATGTTTCCAACGTTCACATAATCTTCAAGATAATTTCGTGGGAGATAATCCTGAGAAGAAAAATTATTATTGAACATTCGAGACAATCCGAAATCTATCAAGACAGGAGAATTGTCTGCTCGAAGAATTACGTTGTGCACTGATATATCACTGAAGTAAAAAAATAAAAACTTAAAAAATTATATAAAATAATTAACTGAGCACCGGCATATCATTCAAAAAAGCTATCTGCGGAAACAGATCATTTATTTCAGTCCTGTTTGTTATATCTGTCATTTGAACATGTACTTGTACAAATTGAACTAATACGTGTTTTTTTTGTCATATTTTTATTTTCTGGGGAGTCTTTTAAATTTAAAATCAAATTAGTACTACATGGGGTTACCAAGTGAAAATAACACTTTTGGCTATTATTTAATTACCAGGCAAGAGAAGGCAACCTTAAAATTTGTTAAAGCATTTGTTTTAGAGTTGAATAAGTTTTCATTCGCATATAAAATCTACAATGTAAATAGTTTTCAAAGCTTGAAAATTGATTGAAAGATTGAAATACATTACAAAAAATACATCAAAATGCGTGAAAAAGTTTTAGTATTTACCATTTAAAATTTCTAGAACAAATCAACCTGTATAACGAGTGGCTTCAGAATCTCATGATGAAATGTTCTATATTGTTCAAATTTCGTGTGTTTTGTATGCTAGGCAATTTGTATTCTTTTTGTCGTAAGTTATGATGTACATATGAAGTTACGCACGTGAACAATTTCATTTAAGTCAGAAGCTAGGCAATCATAACATTATAATATCGGTTATACTAACCCGTGCACAATATTGCAACCATGCAAATAGAAAACAGCTGAGGTGATTTGTGCTCCGATTCGTGTCGCTAAACCGACGTCAAATTCGCCCTTCTTCAAATTTTCAAATAGGGACTCATTTTCGATGTATTCACAGACAGCATAATTATAGTGCTGTTGAAATTAGGTGTTTGTAATGGTATTATTAGCAATAATGAATAATATGACTGATGCATATTATTTCAAATAATTTCAGTTTTTGGATGTATATTTATTTATGCAATCATCTTCCACTTGTAAATAGTTATCTTACCAGAGTGTCTCATCAGTTTTTTAGCTAGTTTATATTTGATTGAAATACTTTAAAATAAAAAAATTGTATTCGTATCTTGTTGACAGTAGAGTTTTTTTTAAATCTGTTTGAAAAACCCCTCAGCAATCACATTTTTAAAGAAAAAAGTGGGTTGTGAAATTTAAATTCTAAATTGAAACAAAATATAAAATAGCTGCAACCTTGTTCGATTACATAGAAAATCTCATGCTAATGCTGAATCACAGTGCAAAATTACACAACAATTCAAGTTCAAGTTGTTTATTGTATTAAATTTGTGAAAATTTAAGATAGAACAAAATGACCTTTGTTTCAAAAAAATCAACAATTTGGTTAATTGAAGGGTGAAAACATTTTTGTAAAGCAGTCAGAAGATTTCGACGTTCTTCAGCTGCTGCTGTTGTGCCATCGTTCTTCTCAATTTTCATCACAAATTTTGTGTCACATTTTTTTTTAACGCACGTAAATACCTGAAAAAATAATTGTTTAAAACTTGTTTCAAATTGAAGACAATGAGTCTTAGAAAACATAATGAAAAAGTAATTATGATGACCGAAGTGGCTGTTTAGCTTTAATTTAACCAATTAGGAAAACCGCTGAAAAATCAAACATTAGGAATGATAAAATGAGTAAAAAATATAACTAAGATTTACCAATCACAGTAAGCCAAAAAAGATATCTTTAATGAAACGTCAAGTCATATATAAAATAACCAATAAACTTATGCTGTTTGTTATCTAGCCGAAGTCGTTGGTAGCCGCCAGCAAAAAAGTTTATGGTTAGTATTGATCTTTGACAAATTAGTAAATTTGCAAGTTAATATCTTTAAAAACTGTCACGTTAAAGAATAAAATTTATGATCAATTTGTAAGAAATAGCAAAAGAATGTATTTTCCAGACTCATTTTGTATTTTTGTTTCAGTGATTGGTGAATTGACCAGGATAAAACGTAATTGGGGTAAGTTTTTGAAAATTTTTAGTAAATTTTTATAGTGGTGAAAAAGTATGGTCAGTAAATGTTTTAGCAAAAAGTGGAGAACGTAAAAATATGCTTATATTATTTTTATTATCAATAAATATACCTTAACAGTTTATAAAAACTGCTTACTTTTATATAAAAGTTAAACTGAGCAAATAAATTGATAAGCCGTCAAAAATTGACTGAAATTTATAATTGTTTAACTAACTACATGTTCTAGTCAAAAAATTTTTAACAACTGAACAACATTCTAAGTGTCGTGGATATATCTCAACTAACTGCTTTTGTTCCGGGCCAGATTTAGGGGTAGGCAGACAGATTCTACAGCCCAAAAGTGACAAAAAGATCGTCAAACACATTTTGTAAAAGATTTGCGAAGAAATAATTAAGGAAATAATAAAGGAAATGATTTAAAATCTTTTGAAGTTGTTAAAAAAGCAAAAGTAATTGGTTATAATCATTCATTTAAATTTTACGATCAGTCAAAATAAACTTGTGCACAGCAAGTTTATCGGTAACTGTAACTTTAACTGCATTGTTTGTATAAAAAATTTACAACCAATGATTCGAAAATAATTTAAAGAAAAAAGCTTATTAAATATAATGTTTTGAAACCTGTGAAAACAACCCTGATGGCAGTTTATCTTTCAAATAATAAGTTTTAATTTTTAACTTTTTTTCTATACAAAATTTTATTGAGTTCATTTTAAAAAATTTTATGTGTTTTCCATCGAAATTTTATACATATGTACATTAAATCTGTAAGTTTTTTTAATGCGCTAAATGTAATATTGTTTGAAGTTTTTTTTAATTAGAATTAATTAGTATCAGCTGGAAAAATAAACAAACAATGATATAAAAAAAATCGTGTTATTCCAAACTATTTTTTGCTACATGTAGCGTAAACAAAATTGTAATAAAATGAGTGCCAATCATACACGTAGAATAAAATATATGCCCAGGGGATATGTAAACATAAAGCTAAAAATGTAAATTTTCGACATATATATTTTAAAGATTTATTATAAGAACATATTAAAATTTAATGCACCTGAGAGCTATGAAGTTTGCGATTAGTGAATTTAATTTTGCGTAATAAAGCTACATTTAAACTAATAATTTTCCACTATGGTGATACGGAAACTAGTAAAGAAATCATATTCAAACTAGGAATGGGTGGTGATGGGAACTAAACTGGTTTTTTTAGTTAAACTATAACTTAGTTTGAACTAAAAAAATATAATTATTTAACTAAACAATTTTCATAACTTTTTCAAAGTACTTTAACTAAACTAAAAAAACTTAGTTAAGCTTTTCTTAACTATTTCTGTCAAAAAGATGTCCTAATCATTATATAGAAAATTTGTATAACCCAGATTTTTGTTCCTGTTATTATCATTAATTATTATCAGTGACTTTGTTAATTTTACTGCCTTTTTTACTAATTGATATGGTTTCTTTGTTCGGGCTTATAGCTTTAGTGTTGTGTTTTATTGCTTTGGTGCTATGTTTTATTGCGCTAATTACTTTGGTGTTTTATTTTGGTATGCTAATTTTATTGGTATTATTTACTTGCTCATTGATGGCACTTTGATCGATATGTTACTTTCTTCAGTGTCTACATCGGTGGTACATTGGTGTTTTTAATAGATTTTGTTGTTGTTCTTCTTGTCGGGGAGTATTGTTAAAAAGTGTTGTTGTTGTATTATATATATATATATATATATATATATATATATATATATATATATATATATATATTTACAATATTCTATAAATTCTACCGAATGTTTGGCATTAATATGTTTGTAGTTCTTTACGAGGTTTTAACCATGGATATATATATATATATGTATATATATATATATATATATATATATATATATATATATATATATATATATATATATATGTTGGTAATAGACCATAATTTTTACAATATTCTATAAATTCTACCGAATGTTTGGCGTTAATATATTTGTAGTTCTTTTTTCGATTTTTCTCACTAAAGTTTTCTAGTGAACGTTTAGTTTATTAAAATTCAAAATAAACTTATTTTTCGAATTCATGCTGCAAATAAGGCCATATTTCGATTCCGAATGAATCATCGTCAGTGCTCCTTGTTGTATATATAGGGAAATATTGACTTTGTCAAGATTAACTTTGACGTTGTAAAAATTAACTTTGGTGTTGTAAAATTGAACTTTGATGCGAATTAGGTGTCAGGTTTCTTAATTGGCTGGTCATCTTCTTTGGTCTCCTTTTCTTTATTGATAGCATCATATTCTTCTTTGTCACTATTTACGATGCTAGTTTTTATTACTTCTTTGTTTTCGTTGTTGGTTAAGCGCCGGGTTGGAAGTGAGGCTGTCATTTTTTGTTGTATATTTATTTTTGGTTTATTGATGTCGATTAGGAGTGCTTCTGCAATTTTAAAATGCGTGTAGTTGCCGTTCTGGTATATTACTTTGGTGTTGCTGTCGAGGATTTCACGGCTAATTGTGATTGAGTGTGTTGAGTCCAAATGAGATTTGATAGCACCACTCTGCTTATGCATCGTAAGCCTTATAGTCAGTGAGGTAGTAGTAATCCCGATATATGAGTCATGTTGACGTGCACAGCCGTCAAAGGGGCAATTAAATTCATATATTACGTGATTACGCTTTAACTCAGAGTTATCTCTAGGACTGCAGTTGTTTTTCAGTATTAGGTGAGACGTCTTTTTATTGTTCTAATGCCTTGTATTGTACTTATTCTGCCACACGAGCACTACGAGAGTTATTTGAATGTTGAACAATTGATGAGCAATTGGAAAAAGCAAATTTTGGTTTTGCTGGACAAACCCTTAGCGAAATATGGGGTGGAATGACCATCGATAGCTATCCAGTAACTATATTAAACCAGAAAATCTGAAGTGAAACATTATGAGTTGAGAACAGTCTCTTTCAGTGGAGAGCCATACACAGGTTGTTAAATGTTCGGATAGAGGTTGTTGCAGGCCAATA